>NC_085866.1:34324967-34334967 GCF_034702125.1 Engraulis encrasicolus | reverse complement strand
AGAAGGCAAGTACTGTTTAATGTTACTTCAAGGGCTCTCTGTGGTTTGTAGTATTCTGGTTGTGGTCCACTGCAACAATCCCCGTTATGTTACATGTCTCTCACACCCTCCCAAGATAGACCGTTTATATAGCCTACCAAATGACGATACCCAATTGTGTCGCGTCATTAAAATTTTAGCAGCGTTTCCAGCAAGTGAACGAAAAGCATCGCCTTGCAATAAGTTGATTTTACAATAGAATTTAAAACTGCGCTCGGTTTATTATTGTATAAGCCCATTGCGCCCTATAAGAGCTGGGGTATGGAAAAAGAGAATATCCCAGGGAGAGTTTTTTTTTTGAATGGGTGGGAAATGCTATGAATACCACCAGCTAATTATGAAGGGCAAAATTCAGGGGTCTGTCTAATGAAATGCCATGTATCCGGAGGCAAGAAAGTCGGTCTCTAGAGCACTCCAGAACATCTTTCATTCGGGTTAAGTTAAATGCTCTAACAGGATCATTCTCAATACAATACCTTGCTGTCTCTGTGTCTGTGTGAGGAGCTCTCTCCCTCTCTCTCTCTCTCTCTCTCTCTCTCTCTCTCTCTCTCTCTCTCTCTCTCTCTCTCTCTCTCTCTCTCTCTTTCTTTCTGTACCCCCCCTCTCTCTTTCTCACACACACACACACACACACACACACACACACACACACACACACACACACACACACACACACACACACACACACACACTGACGGACACAGTGTTTGTGTAAGCAGGGTATGTAAAGGCAATTTGAGCCAGTGAGTGGAGCAGGAAGATGAGATTCACGGCTGCTGCCTATACCGCACATGTCTACTCTACCCTAATGCAGCAAACCTGTTCTCAACCATTTATCTATGTTGCTCTATCACTGCCCCCTCTAACTAACACACACACTCTACACACACACACACACACAAACACACACACACACACACACACACACACACACACACACACACACACACACACACACACACACACACACACACACACACACACACACACACACACAGAGGTTCTTCACAGCTCAGGATGCATGCACCGTGATGACTACCAAATGCTAATAACTATAGGCCCACCCAATGTCCATTGGGAACTGAAACTACAGAGCAAATTCTATCACTCAGCATTGGTATAAGATTGGTAGCTAGGTAGCCTACATAGTCTCGGAGTCAGTCAATGTTCACGTAACCCCCACCTCAGATCAGACAAGATGGTGGAAGATGTGACGCTAGGAAAAGTTCAAAGTGGGAAATAAAACAGCCGCACTCCACTCACTGGAAGTAATGGGCGTCCTACTGGGAGATAAAATAGAACACGGGCCAATCAAAATGTGTTATCTGACGCAAAGGCATTCCGTTGGGCTGCAACTGCACAAAGTAAGGCTCCCCAGGAAGCTGCTCTCATTTTGTTTGGTTTGATTTTTTCCCCTTCTTTTTTTGGTGATCAAATTATATTGTTTTCAAGGAGAGGGGGAGAAAAGATGGTTACTAACCGTGTACTATAATAGCAAAAGGTTCTAATACTGCAGGTGTAGGGAGGGGTGTCAGTTCCTAATTCAGAAAGTAAAAAACCCTGCAGTAAATTTGAAAGCCCAACTGGGAAACTCCAACTCCCATTGTCAATGTGACACAGCACTCCACAGCACACAAGTGAACACTGCATACAAAGAAATTGCATTTATGCCTCACTGGTGCAAAGGGGCAGCCCCCAATGGCGCCCGAAAGGGAGCAGTGTGGGGGGATGGTATGCTCAGGGTACCTCAGTCATGGAGGAGGATGGGGGAGAGCACTGGTTAATTGCTCCCCCCACCAACCTGGCGGGTCGGGAGTCAAACCAGCAACCTTTGGGCTACAAGTCTGACGCCCTCACCGCTTACCCATGATGGCTGCCCAAATTTGATCTGACCAGCTCTGAATCATCAGATTGTAATGAGTACTCCAGACAGGTAGACCAGTCACCTGTCACCCGTTGCAAGGAAACTGTGGCAGGATTGTAACTTCTCAATTGGATTTTGACACCTGAACGTAGGCATGGCCTACCTATAGTCATTTGAGTGTATAAACCCAGAATCCAGCGAGTATAATCCGTTGAGTCCAGAATACTGTTTTTGTTTATTTTCCCCTCCTCTGTCTTTCTATGATCAGTTTATTAGTAACTCTGAGGGGTTTCTAGATGGCTGGCTGAGATTGTTATTCTGTGAGGAGTTTGGGGATGTTAGGGAGGGAAGAGATCTCTCTCCAGATTATCGCCACTCATTATCATCCGAGCTGCCGTTACGGCATACTGATCAAACCCCTCAACTCAAACCTGCCAGACACTAACAGGGAAGAATACTCAATGAACTTCATAAAAGACTAAAATCATAATATTTGAAACGCTGCATCCATTTCCTCTCCCCATCATAATTGTGGGTAGATTGGAAGAATGCACATTCGTACTAACTTGGCTTTGCCGTTTGTAAACCTCCAGTCAATTCACATCACACATCACATCACATTTACCGCCACGTTATGTTTGGGTTGGGTCGTCTGGGAGGAGATTATTCGTTATTTTCTACTTGTAATTCATACATATCTGCACATTACATTCACGCAGATGATGTCACCTTCAAATGTTGACAATTGGGCAAATGAGATGTTCAATTAAAACCTTCACAGAATTGGCTTCTCCCACCAGTAATCGTTTCTCAATTCGGCCGTTTCAGACCCTTTGTCTTGGACTAGGCCACAATAGCACAACCAGCCATGTAACATGGTGGATACACGACATCCTCCATGCTTGTAATGGAAACAGGCCATGTCAATTGTATGTGTGTGCACGCGCACGCGTGCACTTGTGTGCGTCTGCTGTAATACAATGGTGGTTTCACAAACATGTTTCCACAAAGATACGGCATGTTTTATAGCGCTTTTAATTTGACAGTGCTGACAGCTAAGAACAAAGGCAATGTTTTGCACCACTGACTTTATAAGGCAGTAAAACCTGAATCACTCTTTATCTCGCAGCCTCATATTGGGATGACAGGCCAGAGTGGGACCGGGATCTCTGCTCCTCTGTTTTTCTCATGTCATGATATCAAGCACTACCGTGGCTAAGCAGCAGGGAAACAGATGCCATTTTCTGGCCTGTAGACAAACACCGAGGTCGGCCCACTGATTGAAGAAAAAAATGCTTTGCTGTTTGATCTTAGCACGGCATTATTCCCACATGGTACAATTTGCATGAGCAACAGCTCACAGTCATCACAGTGGTGCCTTTGTTTTGAAAGGTTACTGATCTTTAAAAGCAATTGTTTATTGTGTGTGGTTGCCGCCATTGTGTGGTTGGCCGCATCAATCGTGCCGACATCGACCGTGATCAAAAGCCGCTAATCGATTCCCCCTCGACCTTTGACCCCTGTTTTTTTTTACACCTCCGTTGGCAAATTTGCAGGAAATGAAAAAGTCTGTTAGGTCTGACCGAGGACTTGACCTTAAGGTGAGCCCACGTCCGCAGATCTAAATAATGGCAAAACGGAGAACAATAGGCGGAACAAAACCATCGCCAATCGTATCGACATTTGTTTTCAATGGCTTGTGTCGAG
Organism: Engraulis encrasicolus; assembly: GCF_034702125.1. Taxonomy (NCBI): domain Eukaryota; kingdom Metazoa; phylum Chordata; class Actinopteri; order Clupeiformes; family Engraulidae; genus Engraulis; species Engraulis encrasicolus. Next base: position 34,331,357 of record NC_085866.1, on the reverse strand, counting down.
CGGTGTACCGTGATGAATGAAGGTGCTGATGTTATGACAGATTGAGGAGAGCTTGCACATCATTGGCCGACTGGCAGGAAGTGGAGGTAGTGGAATCTGGGAAATAGGGCATCAGCGGCGGCCATGCTTTTAGTCACTTGATTTAATTATGGAGTCTCCTCAGGCCGAGCCTGGCCCGGCTCGCCAGTCATTATGATAGTGTTTTAGTGAATTCATCATTGATAAATCTCAGGGAACAGTTTCATCAGTGCCACACAAAGGAGCACAACGGGCTCGCGACAAAAGACAGAAGATTTAGTAGATGAATTTGCATTGTCAGAAGTCATATTAAAAAAAACCTTTTCCTCTACTCAAGTCAATTTAGCTGGGAGGTCTGAAGGGGATTTCTCATTTGTTTCAGAAAAAAGAGGACTGTAGAACATTTTAATTTCAGAGCAGCATGTAATGCTCTGTCTCTCTCTGTCTCGCTGTCTCTGTCTCTCTCTCTCTCTCTCTCTCTCTCTCTCTCTTTCTTTCCCTCTGTTTGTTTGGCGTTGTAGTGCTGTGTTTCTCGAAGAATATTTGTTAGTCAAAGATGGGAAAGGGGTTAGCTGGTATCAGAGACATGATGTGTCTCATGTGATTGGAAATGTTTCAGTATGTTTTGCAGATTCATATGAAATATAATACTGAGATCCCCCCCCCCAGATGAAAAGCTTGTGTAATTTTTCTAAAGCAACTTAAGAAATTAAACTTTTTAAAGTGTCCACCTTAACAATATAGTGCCATGTTTGCACTGTTCCATCGTGTACACTACAGTGTAATATATTTATTGTGACTCCAATGCTCCAATGCAATGTTCAGTGATTGGACATGCATCCACATGTATGCAATAATAAAAGTACACATATGTCACGGACACAGACACATGTCATATGCACAGGCTCTCTCTCTCTCGTGCGCACACACACACACACACACACACACACACATCCACACACACACACACACACACACACACACACACACACAGTATGCATGCACACACATTTGCAGGCAGGTTCGATCAAAGCAGTTGATGTATGTTTGTGCTTCGTTATGGAGGGTGGATGTGTTGTTTGTGTGTATGTATACTGTGTATACTGTATGTGGGCAAGTTATGTTGTGTCATGGCTGCAGAAGTGGGCCATGCGGCCGCAGTGGGAAGCCTTTGACATCTTCAAATTTATTGTTGAATAAACTGGCAGCGTTAAGGCCGATGACAGGTCATCCATCTGGGTGGACCGAGGCCCAGTGGCACACACGGCCGACACGCAAGCGCTCTTTGATTTCCTGTCTCACGCATGACGGATGACAGGGCATTGTGGGACCGCTGTCAAGCCGGCGATTCACTGCTGCTGCTTGGATGGCCTGGTCCGCCGGGCCCAGCCCGGCCCAACCCAGCCAAGCCCAGTACAGCTCCGGCCTGCATGGGAGATTTCTTTGTTATATCGGGAGCAAGGGACTGGGACCAAGGACTGGGGGGACTGGGAGGTGGCAGGTGTTTTGATATGGGGAGCTCCCGGGAGGAGGAAGGTGTCATGATAGGGCGAGCTCCTGGGAGCTACAGATATGCACTGAAGGCATTCCTTATGTCGACTCGGTGGCACTAAGGTCAGCCAGGGAAGGCCACAGCGGAGGACAAAGGGGTCAGTTGTCCAGTTGCCCAGGGCGAGAGGGAGCCCAGAATTGGATCCTCATTTGGGCAGTCACGGGTAAGCGGTTATGGCGTCAGACTTGTAGCCCAAAAGTTCGACTCCCGACCCGCCGGGTTGGTGGGGGGAGTAATTAACCAGTGCTCTCCCCCATCCTCCTCCATGACTGAGGTACCCTGAGCATGGCACCATCCCGCTGCCCTGCTCCCTTTCGGGCGCCATTGGGCTACAAGGCATGGGTGAGGCATAAATGCAGCCGTGGCCTAGTGGTTAGAGAGTTGGTCTTTCAATCTAAGGGTTGCAGGTTCATAGCCCCCCTGGGAATGTAACCAATACCCTGGAAAATAATAACTGTAAGTTGCTTTGAATAAAAGCGTCAGCTAAGTACAATGTAATGTTGTGTGGAGTGCTGTGTCACAATGACAATGAGAGTTGGAGTTTCCCAGTTGGGCTTTCACTTCACTTTCATTGCATTGCATACTGTATATTGAGATCAGATGATCTTGTCCCAGGCCCAGGCAAAGCTGTCAGTGGCCCTGGGGCCAGCCACTGATAGGGATAAGGAGCCACTGGGAGCTATATAGATGCACTGAAGGCATTCTTGGTAACACTTTACTTTACGGATCGCTAATAAGGTGTTAATTTCATAGTAATTTCTCAGTAATTTCAGTCTAATTTTATGGTAATAACTGCTTGTTATTAGTAATAACAGCAAAATAACCATATGGTTTCCAGGGCAATCACACTACAATTTCTCATTAATAACAGCAAAAAGAACCATACAGTTTCCAGTGCAATTATGCTGTAGTTTCTAGTTAATAGTAGGCTAATGGAAACAGCTACTGTGTCATCATAGTAGTTAGGTGGTAGGTATGCCAGTAACTAAACGGTATCAGCCGAAGTAGTTTCATACTAATTAGGCTACATCAGGGCCGTAATGTGCAATATTTCCTCTTCCTATGTTATTGCATAGAAACGACCACCCAAGCATCCTTGTATTATTTATGCTTAATTACCTTGTAAACAATTGAGTAGGCCTAGATATGGAAATAAGATAGAATCAGGGCCGTAAAATGCATTATCACCTATTCCACTCAATTTTATGGAAATTAGCCTACATATTTTCAGGGACTTAAAATGTGTTAGGCTATCTCTTATTTCCACTCAATTACTTAGTTATTATCATTTTCAATACCAATATAGACTAGCATACTATGAAATGATTCAAGTACACAGACAAACACATTGTGTGCAAAACTTAATTTATTTTTCCAATCAGTTATGAGATTCATGTTCACTGATGTGAGGTTGTCAATCTGCCACCATCCAGAGGAAGTCCTGTGAACACAAACAAACAGAGAAGTCAACTGCAAGACCGGTTTCACCACGTTCATTTTATTATGTTATCAATTCACCATCGCTAAATTTGCTTCTGAAATGCAGTACCATGTTAAATGCACGTTGTAAATCTTCCTCAGGCTGACATCGTTGCTGATTTACAAAGGCAAACTCTAGCTAGCACCTAGCTTCAGTCATTGAAAACATGGTGGGCAGAGCTAGCTAGTGGTTTCCATTGTAAAGGTACTTCTGTATGCCGTTTCATTTCCAGAACAAACATAAACCTAACACTAACTCATAAAACATGTTTGCATAAGGCTAAAGTAATTCGACGATTGAAGGTGGATGAAATCAACATCAAGACCATTTTAGCTCACCTTGAAAGTTACCCTGGTTGCTGCCTGCGTGCGAAAGCTGTACGTCTCAAACTCCACCCTTGTGTGTCAGTGTACTCAATTAAACAACGTCAGCGTCTCTGAGCCATACTGCAAGCAGAGCGGGCAGCGTACAACTAGAACAAGGGTGCTTGAAGTACAGAAGTATACTGATTGGGACGCTCCTGTTCTGCAGTAACCAAACTTTCGTTGCCTAGCAACAACAGGACTCGCCGCCGCCACCGCGAGCTAGTTCAACTTCAGTGCAGCAGAGCAAGGTAAGCTTCCTGACAACGAACTTTTAATGTAGTTCTAGCTTTAACCTGCTTTCATTTTGTCTCAGAGCATTGAAGGATTTTAACTGTATACATTGCAAACACGTCTTATCAGCCGTGTTTGTGCTGAAATGGCATAGCCTACAGAGGTACATTTACAATGGAAACCACTAGTTCTAGCTAGCTCTGCCACCATGTTTTCAATGACTGAAGCTAGGTGCTAGCTAGAGTTTGCCTTTGTAAATCAGCAACGATGTCAGCCTGAGGAAGATTTACAACGTGCATTTAACATGGTACTGCATTTCAGAAGCAAATTTAGCGATGGTGAATTGATAACATAAAAAAATAAACGTGGTGAAACCGGTCTTGCAGTTGACTTTTCTGTTTGTTTGTTTGTGTTCACAGGACTTCCTCTGGATGGTGGCAGATTGACAACCTCACATCAGTGAACATGAATCTCATAACTGATTGGAAAAATAAACAAAGTTTTGCACACAATGTGTTTGTCTGTGTACTTGAATCACTTCATAGTAGGCTAGTCTATATTGTATTAAAAATGATAATAACTAAGTAATTGAGTGGAAATAAGAAATAAGACATTTTAAGACCATGAAAATATGTAATTTCCATAAAATTGAGTGTAATACCCAGGTAGCAAAAACCGTTAAGAACAGTCGGCCCGATCTTGGCAGAATGTCGGCACTGACGGCTGAGAGTCGGCTCGGCTGGAACACTGGTTACCGTGACTCAGCCAACACTTCATAGAACACTGAAAATAACTGTCACTTCATGCAGTAACTGAACCAACACTCTGCCGCCACTGAAAATAACTGTCAGTCTCATGCAGTAACTGAGCCAACACTGAGCCGACACTGTCAGCATACGGTAATAGGACCATTATTGGGCCGCGGACAAAGCCAAAATCGGGCCGACTGTTATCACTCGCGAAAAAAGGATCGGGCCAACAATGGGCCAGATAAACTTTGCTACCTGGGTAGGTGATAATGCATTTTACGGCCCTGATTCCATCTTATTTCCATATAACTACTCAATTGTTTACAAGGTAATTAAGCAGAAATAATACAAGGATGCTTGGGTGGTCGTTTCTATTGAATAACATAGGAAGAGGAAATATTGCACATACGGCCCTGATGTAGCCTAATTAGTATGAAACTACTTCGGCTGATACCGTTTAGTTAATGGCATATCTACCACCTAACTACTATGATGACACAGTAGCTGTTTCCATTAGCCTACTATTAACTAGAAACTACAGCATAATTGCACTGGAAACTGTATGGTTATTTTTGCTGTTATTAATGAGAAATTATAGTGTAATTGCACTGGAAACCATATGGTTATTTTGCTGTTATTACTAATAACAAGCAGTTATTACCATAAAATTAGACTGAAATTACTGAGAAATTACTATGAAATAAACACCTTATTAGCGATCCGTAAAGTAAAGTGTTACCGCATTCCTCATACATACCAGCTCAATGTTAGTGGGGTCAGTCTTGCTACATGCGCTCACAGCCTGATGCTAGTAACTGACTGGGACAATCACTGACAATCACTAACTGAGGCGCTTCCTTATTCCAAGTCAATGCCATTGGGGTCAGGTATATATGTCCTCATCATCCTAAGCTAACAGATGGGCTGTGTGGGCAAACGACAATGTGTTCATGTAGAAAATGAGCCAGTCACCAAGCCTATATTTTTTTCTGCTGCAAGGCAGATTTGTCTAGTTTACCAAGGCTAATAGAAAATTTTAAATTGGAATGTTTTGAGTGTGTGCCCTTTATCAGACGTTCTCCCACAGCCCCTTGTTTCCACATTTCTTAGAATGTACTTTTTCACTGAAAATTAGGGCTTCTATTCCCACGTCCATTCTCTTCCCTCATATCTAAAATTCCTTTTTAAATTACAGTAGGTCCTGTGTTCTCACATTTCTAGGATGTTTTCAGTATTAGGCTTCCTTACATTTCCCCTACATTGAAGTGCTACAGTGCTTCCCCACAGTGCAAACTGTGCCAAAAAAAACCTCACAAGAGTGTAGGCCAGTAGGCTTTCTGATGCTGACAGGATGACGTGGAATACAGGAATTTTCAAACAGGCATCTTCCTTCCTTAGCGTTTCCTCCATGAGCCTGTGGCACCTCACGAGGATTAAAGGTGCACTGTTTAGGATGGTGCACAGAGTTGGTATTGCAACTATGCTGCTGATTGAAACCGCGCTGCCTTGCCAAATGTGATCTTTTCACGAATAGTTATAAACTAATTTACTAGTATGACCAAAGTACAGTACGTTTTGCAGCTAAATATGTCTATTTCCAGAAATTCAAAATGGTGGACAATGGAGAAGATCCCCCTTGTCATGTATGAAAAGTGCCTTTTTCCCAGTCAAAATGAATACTTACATTTTTGATGGTGGTGGTCAGTATTCATGATAATGGTATTTGTGAATGGACAGCATGCAGCATGCTGGAAATAAACTAATACAAATATTACACAGTGCAACTTTAAGTGACTCTAAATGTCCCAGGAGCACCCTTTGTTTGCAAAGCCAGCTTTACAGTATTGATGTGCACCCTCTAAAAACTTATGGTTTGTGCCCAGTTCCTGCCCTTCACTCCAATGATCTGACCGGAAGCTTGTAAAATGTAAAGCCACTGCGCTCCTTTAGTTTAGTCCATTTATTTAAATGGGCATTGTGCACTTCCATTACATT
>NC_085866.1:34314967-34317467 GCF_034702125.1 Engraulis encrasicolus | reverse complement strand
ACACACACACACACACACACACACACACACACACACACACACACACACACACACACCAACCTCCGTAAGTGGAAGGCTTAAGACAAGTGAAAAGTAAGACTGAAAGGTAGAGTAGAGGAGGGGGTGGATGGAGCGCGTGAGTGGGTGGTAATGGTTGCCACCATCTTCAAATGAAATGACTGGTGGAAAGCCCGAAACAGCTCTCCAGCGGAGGTGATGGGCTTTAATAACCTTATCTAAATTCCTGCCTTGTTTGGGATTAACGAGTGGCTGAGCGCATTATAAACCAGTGGTGGCATCGGGCGTCTTAGCTCTTGGTGACAAGGAAACGAGGTGACCTTGGGAGTCTTCTACCACTACTACTACTTTCTCTCTTTTACTACTACTGTTGTTTCAGTACAGTATGTTCTTTTTGTTCTTGTTCTTGTTCTTTTTACTCATTCTTCTTCTTTTTCTTCTTTCTTTTCACTACTCTTCCTCTTTCCCATCTCTGCTTCCTTCCTCTGTCTCCTTTTCCATTCTTTCTTTTCCCCTCTTCTTTTGTGCTTCCCTTTGTTCTACCTTCTTGTCTTTTTCTCTCCTTCATCTCCCTGTTGTTTCTCCCTTTTGCTCTCTTCTTCTTCTTCTTCTTCTTCTTCTTCTTCTTCTTCTTCTTCTTCTTCTTCTTCTTCTTCTTCTTCTTCTTCTTCTTCTTCTTCTTCTTCTTCTTCTTCTTCTTCTTCTTCTTCTTCTTGTCCTCCTCCTCCTCTTCCTCCTTCTCCATTTCTTCTGCTCCAGTACTCTCTTCATTAATGATCTATTCTCATATTCTAATCCCTCCCACTCCCCTACCCATCAACTGGAGGTATTTTATCATGGTTATCCCGGAAAAAAAGAGCAGTGACAGCACCAGGTGTTGTTCGCCAGCCAGCCAGCGAACACAGGAAGGCAAGCAGGCAGGCAGACAGGCGGGCGGGCAGGCAGATAGGCAGGTAGGCAGGCAGGCAGACAGCAGGCTGGCAGACAGGCAGGCAGCTAGACAGGTAGACGGGTAGACAGGCAGGCAGGAAGGTAGGAAGGCAGCAAGGCCTGATAGCTTAAAATAGATGAAGCCTCATGTGTCATTGTTGAGGACGACGACGGCTTTGAACATGGTGAGCAAAGGGCTCCTGCTTCAGAGCAAGGTCGTGTCTTTTCACGCACACACACATTCTGACACACACACACACACATAAACTGACACACACACACATGGTCGTGTCTTCAAACACCCCCATCCATACACATAGTCACTCAGCCCTCACCACCACCCCCACTCCCATGAAAAAGCCTGTTTCCAGATCATTCTAGCTCCTGGACCTCTTTAAAATTATGTGACATGATTTTTTTTTGTCAAATTGATGGTGGTGGTGGGAGGAGGGGGGGCAAAAATAGCCTACTTAGCTCTTGAATTGTCACATGCATAGTTTCAAATTAGGGGAGGGGCAGTGACGCACACCTTTTCAAAGTCATTGTATTAATCTTTTTAAAGCTTTCTCGTGCTATATTCATGATGTGTGGCTCATAGTAGTGAGTAACCGTTTGTTTCTGCAGTGGTAATGAGTAGCTTTCTGGACTACGGTATACTCTTCTAGCCTATATATAGCTGCGGTAATGGCCATCTCTAGCTGTCATCCCCGTACTGCCCGGTGATGATGATGTGCCATTAACAGGTCAGGTCACGGCTGAGCAACTAAAACCACCCACCTCCCAGATCGCTGTCACATGCACATACGCATTAGGGATGTATGGAACCGAGATTCGCGATAGGCAGAGTGATGATCCTGTATCACAGTGCAAGAGGGCAGTATCGTGACACGCCCTTACAAAGTTTTTACACTTCATTTCAGAAATTTGTATTCATAATTTTATATCTATACTTTTAGCAAATGTGGAAAAACATCTGAAAAATTGTGGGGCGTATCGAACCGTAGGTCAAAAATTGTGACAAGAATCGAATCGTGAGTTGAGTTTATCGTGAATGCCTTAGTGCACATGCATGCAAGCCAAAAAACGCTCACCTCGGTCCATGTCACAAACATACACATGCATGCACTGTGCATACACACACGATGCAGGCAGGCACGGATGCATGTACACAAGCATGGACACACCTCTTAAGTCCATATCACAGTTTTAGTCAGCAAACACACACACACACACACACACACACACACACACACACACACACACACACACACACACACACACACACACACACACACACACACACACACACACACACACACACACACACACACACACACACATCCCCACACACAAACAAGCGTGCACGCCTACACACACAAAACACACACAGAGGCACACACACACATACACACGCGCGCGCACACACAGACCCACACGCGCACACACACACACACACACACACGCGCGCAGGCACACACACACACACACAGCACGCACGCACGCATGCACGCACGCACGCACGCACGCACACAAGGAACGTTCCCACATTTGT
>NC_085866.1:34304967-34312467 GCF_034702125.1 Engraulis encrasicolus | reverse complement strand
TATACCTGACACACACAACAACTAGGAACAAACATCAACATATTCACACACAGACACACACACACACACACAGCCTGCATCAATGGTGTCTATACCAGACATACACAAACATGCTGAAGACATGTTCAGGCTAATAGAGAACTACACCTATGCCTGGTGCCCACCCCTACCCAATCTAAAACCAACTGATGTGTGCACACCAAGTAACGGTAGGGACACATAGACGCGAATTTGGCCAAGCGAAGCCAACTTCGCCATTCATTCCTATGAGAGAGGCGAAGGCAAGCGAAAGCAAGCGAACAGGAGCGAAGCAAAGTGAAATTATTAAAGAAAGTTTAATGTTATGCAAATGAGGAGCGAATTCGCCTGCCGCGGCCCAATCAAATCAACAACGTAACTGTTCCATTCCATTTGATTCGCTGCGACGACCTGATGACGGTTGAAATTTGCCTCTCTTCGCTTCGCTCGCTTCGCCTCCTATGTGTCCCTACCGTAAGCTAGTTTGTAATGCCAACCAAATAATACTCTGCAAACTGCATACAACACAGACATCAGCAAGTTTACTCGCGATATGAGCATGCATCAATCTCCAATCTTGTGTAGGCTGACTCGTATGTGAATATTTGACAAATAAAGCCCGAGGTGGTTTTCAATAGGCAAATCGAAATACAAATACTGTATACTGCTGACAACAGAGACAGCTACACATACAAACGCAAGGAATGATACTGTATGCACAAAAACAAGTAAAGGGAGGATAAATCACTGCACACTGGTCTTCTTTGCTGGCAGTTTATTTGGTGAACAATGCGTTTCGCTGTTGCTTCCTCACCTTCATGCATGAAAGCACTTACGTACATAATAGTTGGATACTTACTATAAGGCTGCATGTAAAATATGTGGCTTTGCAGTTAAGTTTCACATTTTATATGGAATGTCCTGGCATTACTTTACATAATCCTATAGCCTAACATGAAAAGTAAAATGTCTTTTTACATAAAGAAAAATTTATTAAAGAGAGAGTAATTTATTGGTCGGTGAAGTCATATAACAGGCAGCAAAAAAATCAAGTCCCTTTCATTGCTATATCGTTTTTTCTTTCTTTCAAGGCACTGCCATCCAATGTCAGTTCTTTACGCCTCCCTCTTATGTGTTATGTCTCATGTCTCTTTCCTCCATCATGTCATCATGTCCCTCCGCTTTTTTTCTTTCTCTCTGTCTACCTCCATCTCTCTCTCTCTCTCTCTCTTTACTCTCTCTCTCTCTCTCTCTCTCTCTCTCTCACTCTCTCTCTCACTCTCTCTCTCTCCCATCTCCGCGTGCCGCTTTATTTCGTCCTATCTGTTGTCAGTCTAATCTCAGTCATATCGCGCCAGTGCCTTTGCCTTTTGTATCTAACTGTGTGCTGTCAAAGGCTCCTTGGCAGCCTCATCTTTTGTCTGTCTGGGCCCCTGCCTTCCATTCTCACCACGCGGCTCCACAGCGCCCGCCTGAGAGTCTCTTCATGCTCATCTCTCCGCTCTCTTCTCTCCATCTTCCCTCACCCTTCTCCTCTCTTTCTCTCTCTTCTCTCTCTCTTTGCTCTCTCTCTCTCTCTGTCTCTTTCTCTCTCTCTCCATTTCCCTTTCTCTCTGCTCTCTCTCCCTCTCTCTCTATCTCCCTCTCTCTCTTTTCTCTCTCTCCCTCCCTCCCTCTCTCTCTCTCTGCTCTCTCCCCCCCCTCTCTCTCTCTGCTCTCCACCTGCCATTTATCTGCTCTCATCATCTCACTCACTCACAGCCAGCCTGTCTATTTAATCATAGCATGTGTATGGGCTTTTGTGTGTGTGTGTGTGTGTGTGTGTGTGTGTGTGTGTGTGTGTGTGTGTGTGTGTGTGTGTGTGTGTGTGTGTGTGTGTGTGTGTGTGTGTGTGTGTGTGTGTGTGTGTGTGTGTGTGTGTGTACGTACATATAGTATGTGTTGTATGGTTTGTGTTGTATGGTGTGTATGTGGGCTTTTCTGCCAGTGAGTGACTCTATGAATGTGTGTGTGTGTGTACGTACATATAGTATGTGTTGTATGGTTTGTGTTGTATGGTGTGTATGTGGGCTTTTCTGCCAGTGAGTGACTCTATGAATGTGCTGTGTGTGTGTATGACTTTTGTGTATGTCTGCATGCGTGCATGCGTGTGTATGTGTATTGTATAGTTTGTGCACGGGTGTGTATGTGTGCTTGTCTGTCAGTGACTTTGTATGAATGTGCTGTGTGTGTATGACTTGTGTGTGTCTTTGTGTGTGCGTGTGTTCGTGTCTGGGTGCATGTGTGTCCGTCTGTCTACTCCAAGTATGTGTGTTTCTATGCAGGGGCGCTGACAGCTATCGCTGGGCCCAGGACAAAGTAATCTGAAAGGGCCCCCCAGCCCCATTGATACAATGTAATGAGGAGCCAATTCTGGGACCCCTCACTCCCTGGGCACCGGGACAACTGTCCCCTTTGTCCCCCCACCCCCTGTCGGCACCCCTGGTTGTGTGTATGTGTGTTGTGGGTAATAGTGGTGTCACGGTGTGCACTTACTGCCAGGGACAGGGGGACCGTATGAAATTGTGTTGCTCCGCTTGTTTGTGCCACTTGTTCTCCTCTCTCTTGCTCTCGCATCACTTCTTATCCTCCCTGTCTCTCCTCTTGTATATTCCTTCTCTCTCTCTCTCTCTCTCTCTCTCTCTCTCTCTCTCTCTCTCTCTCTCTCTCTCTCTCTCTCTCTCTCTCTCTCTCTCTCTCTCTCTCTCTCTCTCTCTCTCTCTCTCTCTCTCTTCTTCCGTATAGTCATATATGTCACCTCTGCTTCTGTCGCTGTATCTACTGCTCTTGTTCCTGCACACACATTCTTCTGTCCTCCTCCATTTCAATTTTGTTTTTTTTTGTTTTGTTTTTCTACTCTTCCTCTGTCTGTTTTTATCCCTTCTTATCTACCTTCTTTATTCCTTTTTTCATATCTATCCATCTTCTCTTACACTCCTCTCCATCTGTCTCTGTCTGCCATCTTTTACTCTAACACTAATAGTCTAATCTAATACTAATGCCTGTTTATAGGCAATGAATCTCCTTTCTTGACTTCTTATTTTCTGTAACACACTGTCTCCAGTTTAGCTCTCTCTCTCTCTCTCTCTCTCTCTCTCTCTCTCTCTCTCTCTCTCTCTCTCTCTCTCTCTCTCTCTCTTTCTCTCTCTCTCTCTCTCTCTCTGTCGATTGCTCAGGTCAATTGTGTTGTCAGTGGTGACCAGGATGATTATGTCTTCTCCTCTCCTCCCTCATCTGTTGCACCTCTTTCACTCCTTCTCTCTCCCTGCTCGTCTCTCTTCTTCCCCTCCGTCCTCTTCTTCCCCGGTTCTTTCTCTCTATCTCTCTGTTCTCGTCTTCTCTGTCTGTCTGTCTTATCCCGCTTAACTCGACGCGCACCTTTATCTCACACCTTTATCTCTCCATCTTTATCTTTATCCCTTTCTCTGTTCTTCCTCCGTCTACTTTCTTCTCTGTCTCCCATTTCCTTCTACCTCTTCCTTCTCTTCTCTCAATCCTCTCAACTCTCTCATGTCTCTCTGTCTTTCTCGCTGCTCTCTGATCTTTGCCCCTTTTCTCTCCGGCCCCTCCCTTTCCTCTACATCTAGGCCTACGTTCTTGACTGCCTCTCATTTTTTTCTCTCTCTCTTTTTCAACATTTGCTCTTCTGTGTCTTAATCCTCTGCCTGCCTTCACAGTCCTCCCTCTCTTTCCACTCATTGCTCCCATCTATTTCTCCCTCCCTCCCTCACTCTCTCCCTCTCTCTCTCCCTCCCTCTCGAGCCTCCTCACTCTGTCTGTTTTTGCTGAGGCAGCCCCTTGGACCCCCTGACACACACACACACACACACACACACACACACACACACACACACACACACACACACACACACACACACACACACACACACACACACACACACACACACACACACACACACACACACACACACACCACACACACACACACACACACACACACACACACACACACACACACACACACACACACACACACACACACACACACACACACCTCCTCCTCCCTCTTTACCGTGGGATGAAATAGCTTGCGGAGCCGGAGGGAGGGAGGGAGGGGAGTCAGTATGACAAGTAGCCCCAGTGGAGGGAGACTCTCACTGCCTCGCCTCTCCGACTCAGGCAGCCCCATACTAACGCACCCACCCGCCACCTCAACACTCTTCTATACTGTGCACAGGCCTGTCACAACCAGGCAAGAAAACGAGGCAATGGCCTAGGGCCCCCAGCTGAGAGGGGGTTCTATGGTAATGACTCGTTATATAGGCTACAGCACTTTCAAATTACAGCAATGACGACTTTGTAGGTGTGACAGAACCTCTCTAAATTCAATGACCGAAAAGTGCAGTGATACTGCAATCAAATCTCTCTCAAGGGGGGTCCTCCTCAATAGTTTGCTATCTTGTAGGCAGTGCTATGTGAGCTGGGCTCAAGTCCTTCTTTGCCGCCTAGGGCCCAAAATACCTTTATAGCAGGGGTCAGGAACCTTTTTGGTGGAGAGAGCCATGAACGCCAAATTTTTGAAAATAAATTTTCATGAGAGCCATACCATTTTTTTTAAAACACTGAATAAAGTATGTATTTCAATTAAGCTCAACAATTTTAGAGTGTACTGTGAAGTTATTGCATTTATTGATAACATAAGTATAGCATTGCCAACTGTCAACTTCATTATGGAAAGGGTCTGGAAGAATTTTGTATTTCTTAGATGTAATTTCCTGCATTTTAACACCTTTTAACCTCCCTTGTCCCGTTTCAACTCAATATGGAACCCGTACTTTTATTTATAAACACAGGACGATTCCATATTCCAAGGGATTGTTGACAACCCCAGATCAGTAAGAGCCATATATAGTTCCCAAAAGAGCCACATGTGGCTCTAGAGCCATAGGTTCCTGACCCCTGATTTAAACGGTCCAGAGGGGGTACAGAGGGGAAGTGCTGTGTTGGAAATAGACCCACGGTTGTGCAATTGCAAACATGTTTAAGTGTTCAGAGTGCTTTTTCGTGTCACTTCTGTATAATGGCAATTCTGTAAAAATATCTGTTTGATGGAAATGATTTCATGAGATTTGAGCATTTAGATCTGGCTTGGAAATAGACACGGTTCTGCAATTGGAAACATGGAAAGTGTTAAGTGTGCTTTTTTGTGTCATGTATAATGGCAGTAGTGTAAAAAAAAGAAAATCCACGGTATTTGTGCGATGGGAATGATTATGTGAGATTTGAATAGCCTCCTCCACACTCTACTGCACTGTACAGAGGCCACATACCTGTATGAGCTGAGTCAGAAATAGCCATGGTTGTGCAATTGCATGGAAAGTGTGCTTTTTGTGTCACATTCAAAATAATGTTATGGTGTATGTGTAATGGGAATGATTGTGTGATGTCTGATCATTTACTTCTGGGTTGGGAAGAAGACACGGTTGTGCAATTGGACACATCGAAATTGTTAGTACTGTAAGTGTGCTTTTTTGTGTCACATGTATGATGGCAATACTTCAAAGCCATTGATTTTAGCTATACACTGTATTCCTATAAAACAATTACCTAAGTAATAGCGACCGACGAGGTGACCAGTCGTACGAAGCTAATGGCGAGGCAACGGCTCAAAACTCTGACGACGTGCGCAGCACGGCCTCCACCAAGCCATTAACTTGGTGTAACCGGTTGACCTCGAAGGCCGTTATCAAGCTTATCGGATAGGGTACTTTTTAATCTCTTACTGTCTGTAAAGTTGTAGGACCCATGTCAAATGCACCAGAATCTTGCTGGCAAGATAGACGTGTCGCTATGCGGGCGTCTAGCTTAGAAACGTCTAGAATCTTTGTTTTGTATGCCAAAGTTGTGATTATTTAATTTTCCGTAGACGATGTGCATGGCTTCCTCAGATACCGTTGGCAAACGAAGATTCAATGCACATCTAACTTAGTCGCACCCTTGACGCCTGACCGATTCTACGGGATTAATGGCTTCCACATCAGCCAATCAGAAAAGAGAATTCCGTTGTGTAGGCAGATAATTAAGTTTAACCAGAGTAATAACACATCATATTTGCTTATATTCTGACAATTCTATGATATGGAACTCATTAAATAAAAATCACATCTCAATTTGGACCTGACACGCAACTTAGACGGACCATAGTTGAATAGCAGTGGTGGCAAAACATAGCGATAAAAGAATGTTACCTTAGTGCATCTGGTGCAGTGGAATGTTTACAGTGATGTCATAATGCATTGTCGTGTCAGCACTGATTGGCCGTGTCACAGTCTAATGGCTGAGTGTCAGTTTCTTGGCTGGCACAGCTGTGGCTGTTTGGCATGGGGGCCGTTACGCACCCACCTGTTCTTCTAACATGGTCATGAGATGTGTAACTGTTCATATCTCTCTCTCTCTCTCTCTCTCTCTCTCTCTCTCTCTCTCTCTCTCTCTCTGTCTCTCCTCTCTCTCTCTCTCTCTCTCTCTCTTATTTTTCTTCTTCTTTGTGTGCTGCCGTGTGCCTTGCACCAGCAGCTCGATTCACATTCTTCAGCCTTTATGTGGCACTCTGTTTGTACTCATCGATTGCTGGCCTGCTGGCCTGCTGGCCTGCTACACACACACAGTACTCTGTGTGTTTGCGTGTGTGCGTGTGCGTGCGTGTGCGTGCGTGCGTGCGTGCGTGTGTGCGTGTGTGTTTGTGTGTGACTGCACTGTATCTGTGTCCATGTGTGCTGCATTAGGTTTCTAAAATTACTCATTAAACTGAGATGGTGTGTGATTCAACAGAGAAGGGACACGGGACTACAATATAATGCTTCATTCATGACTTGCATTGGTCTTATTACTGCATACATACTTCATTATTGGCCATAATTTTACGGTCAGGGAAGTTGACGGGTGGGGGAAGGACAGTTGTCCCGGGCCCAGGGCCAGAGAAGGCCCAGAATTGGGTCCTCATTACATCTATGTATTGGGTGGTGGGGGGGTGGTTTCAGATGTCTTCATCCTGGGCCCAGCCAAAGTTGTCAGCGGCCCTGATTAGGGTAAGCATGTTTCATCCACAGGCCGGCTCCGTGTGCTTGTTGGGCTGGTTTGTATTGTGGCATGGTGGAGCACCATGTGGGTGCTGGTGGGTTAGCAATGTTGGCCAGTTTGGCAAGGGGGTGTGGTGGCACTGCGGAGGGTGGCAGTAATTAGCGCCGAGGAGTGCTTTTGTTTTTGGTTATTAAGGCCCTTTGTCTTTGCCTGACAACTCTCTGGACCCCGTGGACGCTTTGTCCTGTGTGTGTGTGTGTGTGTGTGTGTGTGTGTGTGTGTGTGTGTGTGTGTGTGTGTGTGTGTGTGTGTGTGTGTGTGTGTGTGTGTGTGTGTGTGTGTGTGTGTGTGTGCGTGCGCGCACATGCAGGTGGGCATGCAGTGCATTTGTGTGTGCATACTTGC
>NC_085866.1:34294967-34297467 GCF_034702125.1 Engraulis encrasicolus | reverse complement strand
TTGTACTGTCTATATATATGGTGCTTGCGCTGACACTCTCATATCTCTGGTTGGCCGCAGGGCCCTCGGCTAGATGTGAGGCTGTTTGCTTACTGTGAAGATTGTAGCCTGACTTTGCCCTCTTCTGTGCTTCTCTCCCCCCCCCTGTGTGTGTGAGTGTATGTGTGTCCGTGTGTGTGTGTGTGTGTGTATGTGTGTGTGTGTGTGTGTGTGTGTGTGTGTGTGTGTGTGTGTGTGTGTGTGTGTGTGTGTGTGTGTGTGTGTGTGTGTGTGTGTGTGTGTGTGTGCGTGTGTGTGTGTGTATGTATCTGCGTATGTATCTGCGTGCATCTATGTGTATCTGTGTATGCGTGGCCATGTGCAGCGAGGATTGTGAAGAGCCGGCAGTGGTGTGAGATGTCCCCCTGTACTGAGGGCGAGGTGTGTGGCCTCCTCTTCAACCGCTCCGGGTGGACCTGCACCAAGGGGAGCGGCCGCATCAAGACAGTCACGGTAAGGACCCCCACTCACACTCGTCACACACTTCACACTCACACTCTATCTCTCTATCTCTCTCTCTCTCTCTCTTTCTCTCTCTCTCTCTCTCTCTCTCTCTCTCTCTCTCTCTCTCTCTCTCTCTCTCTCTCTCTCTCTCTCTCTCTCTCTCTCTCTCTCTCTCTCTATCTATCTATCCCTGCCACTGTCTGTCTCTCTCTCCCTCTTTCATTCTCTCTCTCTCTCTGTTGGTCTCTCTTCCCGTCTCTTCCCTCCCCTCTCTTCTGTCTCTGCCTCTGTCTCTCTCTCTCTCTCTCTTTCTCTCTCTCTCTCTCTATTGGTCTCTCTCTGCGTCTCTTTCGTTCTCTCTCCATCCCTCTCTCTCTCTGCCCCCCTCTCTCTCCCTTCTTTGCATTTAATTTTTTTGGCACACACAAACACCCTTGCTATCACTCTATCACTCGCTCTGTTTCTCTCTCCCTCCTCCTCCTCCTCCTTTCTCTCTCCATTTTCTTTCTATCTTCCTCTCTCATCTCTGTTCTTCTCTCTTACTTTCCTTCTCTCTGTCTCTCTCTCCCCGGCGTCCCTGCTTTCTCAGCATTGTCTGTCTGAACTCTCATCTTATTTCTCGCCATTTTCATGGGATTATTCACCCTCTCTCTCTCTCTCTTTCTCTCGAGTCGGCCTCGCTGCCTCTCGCACATCATTTTCTCTGTCTTCCTTTCATCCATAACTCTTGTCATTCTCTTTCTGTCACCTCTCCACGTCTGAGTGTTCTCTCGCTCGCTTCTCTTCTTTTTCTTGGCCTCCTCTCTTTCTATCTATCGCGGCTCCCTGTGTCTTCATCTCTTTCTCAATTTACAGTACCCTCTGTATTGCTGTCTCATAATTCACTTTCCCCCACTTTTTTTCATTTTGCTGTCTACAGCAGTGGTTCCCAAACTGCAGCGGGGACCCCCTTTTGGACTTCAACATGTTTTTGTGACACCCCCAACCCCACACGCCATAGTCTTAGCCTAGAAATGGACTTCTAGCAATATTAGTGGACAAGCTGGAAAATCTAGCATTAATGGACAAAATTTTGTATTGCTATTGCCATTAATATTTCTAGATTTTCCATTGATAGAGTGTCCACTAATATTGCTAGAAGTCCACAGGACAGCAAACATATCTATTAATCATACAAGTGAATACTGCTACTAACTAGCCTGGTGAACCAGCGCCACCCGCTGGATGACAAAATGTTTTGTCTACGGGTGGGTCTGGCCTCGCATAATGATTCAGTGAAGCCAGAATGCCATGAATCTGGCAAACCAATTACAACGCAAAGATGTGTTTTGAATCAAAGCGGGCAGGGTTTTGAGGAAGGTTATTCTTATCAACAATCTTCGGATGTATTATGCATCGAGGCCAGACTAAATTAGACATCCACATTTAGTCTGGTTTATCAGGCTAGCTACTAACCAAATTATGGAATTATGCAGTTAGCTGTTAACCTGTGGATTAGCCGTGTTGCAATGTCCCTTTTTGTCTGCGACCCCCCCTTCAGTACTTCTGCGAACACTCTTGGGGTCCCAGCCCCCAGTTTGGGAACCTCTGGTCTATAGTACCTCCCACTTCTATCCTCTCTCCCTCCCTCCTTCCCTTTCTCTCTGCCTCTCTCTTTCTTTCACTCTATCTCCTTCTGTCTGTCTCCCTCCACCTCCACCTCTTTCATTCTCTTTCTCTATATCTTCTATCTTTCTCCCTCTCCCTGTCTTTCTTTCTCTTTACCTGTCTCTCTTCTCCCCCTCTCTCACCTTCTTTCTCTTTCTCTCTATTTTCACCGGCTCTCCCTCCGGTTCTCTCTGTCTCTTCCATTCTGTCTTTTTCCTGTCCCTCTCTCATCTCTGTCTCCATCTCTCCCCATCTCCCTCCCTCTCATTCTCTCTCTTTATATCTTCACCTCTCCGCTGTTCACCTGCTTTTTGATGATGGGGTGATAGGCGCAAGCCCCTGTGCCTCCCTACCTGCGGTGACTGTATTT
>NC_085866.1:34289967-34292467 GCF_034702125.1 Engraulis encrasicolus | reverse complement strand
TGGTGGGCTCTCCTTGCACCTGTGCTCTCCTCTTCTCTGCAGCGCTACTCCCTCCTCTTGTGTGATGTGCTCTCTGCTTCTCACTACGTATTATCACTGTAACACAATATTGTGTCAATTCAACACTCTTCTGAAAACATACAGTATAGTCCCTATCAATTTAATGTTAATTTAACTATTTGGGTGTCGACTTAACACATACTTAGTTGAAAAACACTGTTTCATAGCACATTTGTAGTGTTCATTCAAAGCTCAAAGAGTTCCGTTTAAGAATAAGATCAATGGGACCATTCAGAATAGTCTTGAATTACCACTGCATATTTATTGCGTGTGTTCTGCTGTCCTCTGCCCCCCTCTGCCATATTGTACTGTCTCCTGCTCTCCTCTCCTCTGCAATAGTTTACTCCCCCTTGACATACATACTCTATTATGACCTGTTCACCTTGTGTCTGCTGTCTTCTGCTCTGCTGTGCTCTGCTGTGCTGTGCCCCCCTGTACTCCCCCTGGTTAGCTGTATTCTCTGCTGTACTCTTCAACTCTGCTCTGCTTTGCTCTACTCCCCCCTTGACCCACTCAATGGGCTGCTCTCATTGCATCTTTCATTTCCTCACATCTCTCCTCTCCCTTCCTCTCCTCTGCTGTTTTCTCCCTTCCTCTCCTCTGCTCTCCTCTCCCTTCCTCTCCTCTGCTCTCTTCTCTTCCTCCCTCTCCTCGCATCTCTTTTCTCCCTTCTCTCTTTTGATCTCCTCTCCTCTCTCCCTTCCTCTCCTTGCATCTCTTCTCTCTCATTCTCTCCTCCTCCTCCTCCTCCCCTGCTCTGCTATCTCCACTCCTCCTTGGCCCACTGTACGACATGGTGGGCTCTCCTTGCACCTGTGCTCTCCTCTTCTCTCCCGGGCTCTTCCCTCCTCTTATGTGATGTGCTCTCCTTCTCTCTCTAGCCCCTCTCTCTCTCTAGCCAATAGTTTACTCCCCCTTGACATGCATACTCTATTATGACCTGCTCACCTTGTGTCTTCTGCTCTGCTCTGCTGTGCTGTGCTGTGCTCCCATGTACTCCTCCAGGTCAGCTGTATTCTCTGCTGTACTCTTCAACTCTGCTCTGCTCCCCCTTCCTGTCTTCACCTCTCCTCTCCTCTCTCCCTTCCTCTCCTTGCATCTCTTTTCTCCTCTCCTCTCCTCTCCCTCCTCCTCCTCTCCTCTCCACTCCTCTCCTCTTGTCCTCCTCCTCCTCCTACTCTCTCCGCTCCTCCTCCTCCTCTACTCTCCTCTCCTCTCCTCTCCTCTACTCTCCTCTCCTCTCCCTCCTCCTCCCTCCTCCTCCTCCTCCTCTCCTCTCCTCTCCTCTCCTCTCCTCTCCTCTCCTCTCCTCTCTCTCGTCTCGTCTCGTCTCGTCTCGTCTCGTCTCGTCTCGTCTCGTCTCGTCTCGTCTCGTCTCGTCTCGTCTCGTCTCGTCTCCTCTCGTCTCCTCTCCTCTCCTCTCCTCTCCTCTCCTCTCCTCTCCTCTCCTCTCCTCTCCTCTCCTCTCCTCTCTCCTGTGATCAGCTGTGGCCAGCAGCTCTGGTCCTCGTGCCTTGCTGCAGGGCTCCTCATCCACGTGCTCCCTGACTGGCCTGCCCTACGGCCTGCCTGCATAATCACCACTGACAGGCCAGGGCACCCAGAGTGTTTGTGTATCAAGTGTGTCTGTGTGTGTGTGTGTGTGTGTGTGTGTGTGTGTGTGTGTGTGTGTGTGTGTGTGTGTGTGTGTGTGTGTGTGTGTGTGTGTGTGTGTGTGTGTGTGTGTGTGTGTGTGTGTGTGTGTGTGTGTGTGTGTGTGTGTGTGTGTGTGTGTGTGTGTGTGTGTGTGTGTGTGTGCGCGTGCATCAGCTTATGTATTATTCGAATATCTGTGTGTGCGTGTGTGTGTGTGTGTCTGAGCTGTACTCGAACATATGATTGCGTGAGTGCGTGCCTGTGTGCCTGTGTGTGCGACTGTGCGTGCGTGCCTGTGTGCCTGCACGCCTGTGTTCGTGTGTGTGTGTGTGCCCGTGTGTCTGTGAGTAGTGTGTCGGAGTCAGCCTGGTTGATTTGTATGTGTGAGCGCATGTGTTCGAAAGAGTGCAAGAGTGACTGGGGAAAGTAGAAGAGTGATTTGTGTGTGCGGTACTGTGAATGTGTTTGTGTGCATGCGTGCATGTGCAAGTGTGTACGTGTGGAAGTGTGCTCGCGTATTCATGTCTGTATGTATTTTGTGTGTGTGTGTGTGTGTGTGTGTGTGTGTGTGTGTGTGTGTGTGTGTGTGTGTGTGTGTGTGTGTGTGTGTGTGTGTGTGTGTGTGTGTGTGTGTGTGTGTGTGCATGTGTGTGTGATTTGTGCATGTGCGAAGGCTGCAGTTTGCGCCACGTCAACTTTGCAAATGCCTGCAAACACTGATTAAATGCTACAGCATTCTCCATCACTACCGTCAATGGAGGGAGAGAGGGGGAGTTGGAGAAAGAAAAAGAACGAAAATGGAACA
>NC_085866.1:34277467-34282467 GCF_034702125.1 Engraulis encrasicolus | reverse complement strand
CAAACCTCTCTTTTCTCATCCCTCTCCTCTCTTCTTCACTTCTCTCCTACCCACCCCTATCCTCCTTGCCAATGTCTCTCGTCCTTGCTACTCCTATCAGCTCCACTCTTCTCTGTCTCTTTCTTTTCTGCGGCCCACTGTTCTTCTCTCCATATCTCGACCCCCCTCCTATTCATTCCATTCCTTGCCTTGGTTTTATCCTCTTGCCCTTCACTATTCTCTCTTATTCATCCCTTCTGCTCTCCACTCCGCTTTTTTCATCTCAACCCTTCCTCTGACCTCCTCTCCTTTTCCTTACTCTCCCTCTCTCCTGCTCTCTCTTTTCCAGTCCCTCTCTCTTTCCTCCTCCTCTTTCTTCCTCTACTTTACTCTGCTTTCCTCTCTCTCTGTATGCGTGTCCTCATATTCATTCTTCTCCTCTGATGTTGTCTTCTTTACCCTTTTCAGCCATCCTTCAACCTTCTGCCCTTCCCACAGCTATTATCCCATATCCTGTCCTCAGTTCTGTTTACCCTCTGCTCCCCTCTTCTCTCAACATCTCCTCTCCTCGCCTCTCTTTTTCACTCTATTCCTCTCTTCTCTTAACATCTCTCCCCTGCTCTCCTCTCCTCTCCCATACTTCTCTGCTTTTCTCTTAACATCTTCTCTCCAAACATCTTCTCTCTTCTCTTCTCTTCTCTTCTCTTCTATTTTCCTCCCTTCTCTTCTCTTCTCTTCTATTCTCTTCTCTTCTCTTCTCTTCTCTTCTCTTCTCTTCTCTTCTCTTCTGTTTTCTTCTCTTCTCTTCTCTTCTGTTTTCTTCTCTTCTCTTCTCTACTCTTCTCTTCTCATCTCTTATTCTGATCGTCATCCACCTCTCCTCCTCTCCTATGCCTAGCTGCTATGCATGTGTGTTGAGCTAGAGGCAAATGGACAGTGTTTATCTCTGTGTCATTATGGCGATGGCCAGACAGATGGAGTCTTTCATAACATTGTCATGCTAGTAACAGTCTCCTCACATCCGTACCAAGCAAAGAGCCAAGGACTGGATTTATATATTATTTTATTCATTTTATTGTTTATTCTGTATTACAACGCCAATGCTACAGCTTGTGCAACTCTCTCATACACACATTTATCACATTTAAAATGTCTCCAACCAAAGGACATGACTAAGTACCTGTGTCACTAAACCACTGACTTTGTGTGGGTGTGACTTATTGAAAGTAAGAAAAATCATCTTGTTTGGGGGGAATGCTGGCCAAATGCAGCTGCAAGCCTCTACAGCTTTGGTGAGAGGCTTGTTCTGTACAGTGTGAGAATTTCACACTCACACGCCTACACACAAATTCTCTACACATGTCACACACACACACACACACACACACACACACACACACACACACACACACACACACACACACACACACACACACACACACACACACACACACACACACACACACACACACACACACACACACACACACACACACACACACACACACACACACACACACAGGCTTCACATCTTGCGCTTGAGACTTCAGAGAGAGAGACAACTAGAAACACTAGAAACAAAACTCCAACTCTAGCCATCCGTAACCCTTTATTGAAGCAAACCTGTACTCCTACACACGCTGACACACATTGCCACACACACACACACACACACACACACACACACACACACACACACACACACACACACACACACACACACACACACACACACACACACACACACACACACACACACACACACACACACACGCAAACTCCACACACGCACATACACGCAAACTCCACACACGCACACACACACACACACACACACACACACACACACACACACACACACACACACACACACACACACACACACACACACACACACACACACACACACACACACACGCGTACTGTCCTTTCTTCCTACTGCTGTTCTATAGGGACATTTTTGAGGGACATGAGGGATGGCAGATGGTACATGTAGTACAGTGCCGTGTCCAGTCCAACAAGGGAAAAAAAGAAGTCGCTGATGGCAAATCTAAGAATACTGTATAGGTGTGAGAGCAGCTCACCTGCTCATCTGCCATCATTTTTACCACCATATTTTCTGGATTTTTTTTGGTCTTTATCTGACAGGACTGTATGAGATATCACAGGAAATGATGGTGAGATGGGGTTGACGGTTGGAAAAAGAAAGATGACTCAACCCTGGGTCCCCATGGGAAGTGTAGTACTATATACTGTACTTGGTCAGGTGGCTTAGGCCACTGCACCACAGCATCCCCCACCAGTGCAATTCTTCTTTAAAGATATTTTTTGGTCTTTTCATGTCTTTATTTATGATACGACAGTGAAAGAGCGACAGGAAAGTAATGGGGAGAAAGAGAGATGTGGGGAAGGATCTGCATACACAGTAAATTGTGTAGTGTTAAAATAACACTTAAAGAGTTAAAATTAACACTGTTCTAGTGTCTATTTGGTCCTGCTCCAGATCAGTGTTAAACACTGGTGTTAGATTTATAGTGTTAAGCTAACACTATAAAGAGTAAAGCAGTTTCGGGGAGCATCTCACTCCATTTGGTGTTGGAATTACTCCAATAGTGTTAATAAGCCTTAACACTGCAAAATTAACACTGGCAAATTTACTGTGTAGGACCCGGGCCGGAATCGAACCCAGGTCGCCGGTGTAGCAGCAGAGTACCCTAGCATTAGAGCCACGGTAAGGCTCACCAGTGCAACTGTAAGAGAATACAGACGCATGATGCAACTAGGTTCCAAAGAGGTCCCTCTCATCGTCACCACTAGTGTGTACTGGCATGATATCCTGATATCTGCTAGTCAGGCAGAAAATCGCTGTTAAATGGAAGCTTATGTCTTAAGCTTATGTTGTGTCACCATCAGTAGGCCTACTGTGTCTGAAATGACAGGCCTCGAGGGCTCATTTTGTGGTCAGTAACACTTTGTGCTACCCTCAAAGGGTACTTGTAGTGAGACAAGCGTGTGTGTGTGTGTGTGTGTGTGTGTGTGTGTGTGTGTGTGTGTGTGTGTGTGTGTGTGTGTGTGTGTGTGTGTGTGTGTGTGTGTGTTTGCATGCATGCTTTTGCGTGTGTGTTTGTGTGTGGCTCCCATAGCATGATGTTAATTGGTCAAATAGTTGTTGGATTATTCATCACATTTGGTTCCTTTCGCGCGTGTGTGTGTGTGCATATATGCATGTATGTGTGTCTGAAAACACTCAGTAAAACTGCTATACGTTGAGGAACTGCTGTTTCTAGTTACCAGAGCCATCTGATATCTGGGTTATCTGATGTCAGTATTTAGTGTGGCTGATGTTATCTATGACATGTTGACATGAATACTACATGACGTGATGGTATTCGCGTGGTACGATCATTGGATACATGTACAGTACATGATACAACATGATGGTGCTTCACGGAGAATGACGGTACACGATGGTTCATGACAAGATGGAACATGGCAGTACATGATGGTCCATAATGGTACGCCATACAATTACAATAATTGTTGTCCTCAGTGGAGAACAAACGAAAAAGAACATAGTGGACTGAGAGCGTGGTTTTATAATAAGCTCTACTTTGCGAATTTTTCCAGGGAGGCAAAGGGCTATACTCTGAGGCCCAAGGCACCCTAGGTATACATATACACAAAAATACATGATGTAATATATATTATTATTACACTAGTTATTCCATTGTACCTAATAAGGTATGCACACTGCAACAGTGACCCCTTAAAATAAAAATAAAATATAAGGGCAGGTGAACGATGGGAAAACAGTCATCTTTCTCACCATCACCATCCTCGAACTCTTCACAAATCGTGCTAGGATATCGGAGTAGTTTTTTTTTCCAAATGTCCCTCATTTATTATAGTTCTATATTTTTCCATGTTGGTTACAGAGGTGGAGAAACTGAATGAATAGAGTAAAAATCTGCTAGATATTCCTGCTGCCTGTGCTCTCAACACAGGTGATTGTACTAGTTAGCTCACCTCACAGTTTATCCCATTGACGCCTAAAGCACTTGCAAAAAAGGCTGCTGAATGACTAAGCCCTTTTCAAGAAAAGGTACCCTCAGCCTATAAAAAACGAGATATGTCAGCCTCTGAAGCACATAAAAACATGCCATAAGTTGCATTTAAATGCTAAGATCCTCATCTTGCATTAGAATGTGTTAATTCAACTCTAACATACCAAGATTTTTTAATTAAATTGTCTTAAATTTCATGAGCCTGAATGTTGCGTCATGCAGCTCCATGCACAAGGGCCAATGTTGCGCAACGCAACATCCAGCATCAATTGGTTAAGGCGGTTGGTGATCGAACAACTGGTTCATTGAATTGGCTGGTTCAAATATTGTATGGGGAAGGGTTTTTACTCTGTGAAATTTGGATATCCATCTCTGATAGGTTGTGACTTGTATTGTTCTCTTTTGTGCAATTTGTAGTGAACAATCAACATGTCCATGTTCTAAAGCTAAAGGTTAAGTTAGTTCTTACAGTAAACCACAAGTGTGTTGTATGCTGCAATATCCTCTGCAACACCTGCCTCGTAGGCCTACTGACTGATTTTGCTACTTGATTGTTCTTCCCAAGCTGGCCTCTGACAACAGTGCCTATTCTTTCTTAGGGGCTTGACATTTCTAATTACATCGCTGTAAATGATGTAATGCTGCAAGCACAGATTAGCTCTGCGCAAATTGAGGAGTGGCTAAAGGAGTGAGAATAGGAATAGGGGGGGTGCAGGGGTTGCTGCGGTATACTGTGCTAACAGACCGTATTATAAATGAGGTCCTCTACCCAGGGTCGAATCCTGCTTGGGTCATTTCCTAAGCCTACCTCATCTCTTTTCCCACTTACAGTACTTCATGTCACCACCTTCACTATGCAAAAAGCCCCCAAAATAGACCTTAAGAAGAAAGAGTGATGCATGAAAAATGTTTCGAGGAAGAAGTAACTTCCACTACAGCCTTTTGGTTTGGAAGGAT
>NC_085866.1:34269967-34272467 GCF_034702125.1 Engraulis encrasicolus | reverse complement strand
CTTGTCTTAATCTGTTTTATTTATATATTTCTCTCTAACTCTCTTCCCAATGTCTTACTTTTTTCTATAGCTTTGGGCTTCTTTCTTTGCCACTGGGTGCTCACTGTTTCTCTGGAGTCTATTCCAACATGCTATGTTCCTATTCCATTTCAGTTAGCGTCTGTCTCTCCCTGCACTCTTTCTGTGTGTCATCCCTCTCTCTCCTCTTCTTCTTGACATGTCTCACTCCATTTCTCCTCTCACTCTCTCACTCTTCATGCTTCTGTGCCTTTTTCCCTCTGTGTTATTTTTTTTATGTCTCTCTATTCGTTTCATTTTGTGCCAATTTCTCCTTCCGCCTCTGTGTCCGTTTTCTCTCGGCCACCCTCTCTGTCTCACTCTCCCCCATTTCTCTCTCTCTCTCTCTCTCTCCCTCTCTCTCTCTCTCTCTCTCTCTCTCTCTCTCTCTCTCTCTCTCTCTCTCTCTCTCTCTCTTTCTCTCTCTCTCATCCTCTGTCTCCTTCCATCCCTCTATTTCTCTCTCTATTTTCCTCTATCTCTCAACCTCTCCATATCTATTTCTCTTCTCTCTTCCTCCTTCTATCTCTATCTCTCTGCTTTCTCTCTTTCTCCTTATTCACTCCCTTCACTCCCCTCTCCCTCTCCACATCTCCATCTCTCTCCCTACCCTCTCTCCTTCTCTTCCCCCCTCTCTCTCACTCCATCTGTCTCCTTCCCCACTCTGTCCTCCTCCCCTTTCTCTCTCCCTCTCTCCCCTCTCTCTCTCTCTCTCTCTCTCTCTCTCTCTCTCTCTCTCTCTCTCTCTCTCTCTCTCTCTCTCTCTCTCTCTCTCTCTCTCTCTTCCCCTCACACCCTTTCTCTCTCTCTCTCTTGCTCTATCTCTCTCTT
Organism: Engraulis encrasicolus; assembly: GCF_034702125.1. NCBI lineage: Eukaryota > Metazoa > Chordata > Actinopteri > Clupeiformes > Engraulidae > Engraulis > Engraulis encrasicolus. The sequence continues at coordinate 34,271,579 of NC_085866.1, read as the reverse complement.
TCCCTTCTCTCCCTCTCTCCATCTCTCCATACTCCACTCCTGAGCTCATTACCCCAGACGGTAACAGAGAGGTCCGTACTCTATCAAAATGTGCTCTTGCCTTGTTTGGCGCTCTTTATGACTGTGACTGGAGATGGTAGCTAGCTGCATCCGGCTGGCTGGCTGGCTGGCTGGCTGGCATGATGGGCGGGCAGCGGCGGCCTGGCATGGTTAAAATCAATCTCTAAATGATGAGCCCGCCAGAGGAGCTCATTTGGGAGAGTGCCCATATGCCCGCGCTCCGCTCTGCGCCGTGCCACTTTTGCCCACCACACTCTCTCGCACGCAATCTAATGATGTACCGTACACACACAGCCACCCACACACAAACACTCTTGAACAAACTCACAAATTAAAGCACACACCCAAACATGCGGACAGAGTACACACACACACACACATAGAGTACATTATTTATACACACACGCATCCACACACACACACACACACAAACAAACGAAATATTTAGCACACGCACATACACTCATAAACATGAAAACACCGACACACATAGACTCTGGACTGATGTGTGCACTGAGTTGTGAATGATGTGGAATGCCATTGGTGCCAGTCGGGGGCATCCTTGGGTTACCGTGGTTACCGTGCTCAGGTGGCGCTGCCTATCGGGGGGGGGGGGGGGGGGGGGGCGTGTGAACCCCTCTCCAAGGGCAGCCCATGGTAATCCCATCTTTCATGGCAGAGGGGATTCTAGGGCTTTCAGCATTTCACACACACAAACACACACACACATGCATGCACACACACACACACACACAAACACACACACACACACACACACACACACACACACACACACACACACACACACACACACACACACACACACACACACACACACACACACACACACACACACGTACATACGTCAGCCTATCACATCCTTGTCTGCTGGGATATCATGCACTCTGATGAACTGATTTGTTTTTGATGTAGAGCTCAGAATGTTTTTCGTGTTTCTCAAAAACCCCACATGACTGACATGCCAAACACGACTATCTGCTGCATCCACTTGAATTATTTATGGCTGTAATCTGTGTTGTTAGCATCATTATTTCATGACTCCTGCATGTTGTTTTGGACAAGAGATGGAGCAAAAAAACTCTTTTTAATACACTGATGGGCTCACAGTAATTGCGTTGCAATTGGAAAGTCAATAGCATCAACACTGTATAGAAAAAACAACCGTACATTTGATGTTGTCTGCCCACCTCCCAAAAGACTCCTTATGGCAGATGCTGGGGTGCTTAACCCCCCTTTTCTTGTTATCTGTTTGGCCGTGTTGTAGACTACAACAGAGCGGCTTGGCCTGGCCCAGTAGCGCCTGGGTCTATTAATGTTGCATAAGAGTCTGTTTTTGCTTGTTGTCCCCCGAAACCAAGTGGATTTCAGCAGCAACAGCAGCAGCAGAGGCAGCAGTTGTGTACAGCCCAGACTGTAGAGCCAGAATGGGGATTTGTAGGGGCCATGCAGAGGCCACCAGTACTGTTTGTAATATGGTCAATTCAGGTAAATTGAGCCACTTTTTTGCATAAGAGTGAATGGCCCACAGTGG
>NC_085866.1:34224967-34264967 GCF_034702125.1 Engraulis encrasicolus | reverse complement strand
TGTTGGGCCTGTGCACAGACCATTGAGGATGAACATGAGTTTCTCTCTCTCTCTTTCTCTCTCTCTTTCTCTCTCTCTTTCTCTCTCTCTCTCTCTCTCTCTCTCTCTCTCTCTCTCTCACACACACACACACACACACACACACACACACACACACACACACACACACACACACACACACACACACACACACACACACACACACCATTTGTATTTGGGTAGCCCAATGCATTTGCTTTTTACTCAAACGACGCCAATCATGTTTTCCATCTTTTGAAAATAGTTAAGAGTTTTTTTGTGGTACAAGCCTCTTTTGAGATCACACATAAAAAGTAATATTTCACATTTTCCTGGAGGGGCGGTAGTCAGTTGTCATTCTGTACGCAGAAGGGAACCTCACAGACAGATATATTATCTGTGAGCTGTTTTGTTTTGTTTTTTAATGACAGTTATTTTTATTTTAATGCAAAAAGCATATTTGTTATTAGTCTGACAGACAAAGGCAGAGGTCTGTTATCTCCCCCCAAATGAAAGGTGTTAATTTCAAAGCTGGCAGGGAGGATATTGACGTATCTGGTGGTGTTGCTGCGAAACGGGCCGCCGGAGTAACGCAGTTAATAAAGGATGTGCTGATAATCCTTTTCATTAACTGGCGACGGGAGACAGTGTGTCAAAACAGACACATGTTAAAAGCCTTTTAGCGTTTGCCGACTTGGTTGACATACATGCACAAACACTGACAAACACTCACATAGTCAGTGAGGGGCATATTGCAGAGATGGACATACTCAAACACACACGCACGCGCACACACACACCCCATATGAAAAAGAATTATATGATTCATATACTGCAAACATGCATGTTCCTTACATGACATCGTATAGAAAAAATGTGCCAGATTTGCAAGAGTCACTTATACTTTTTCTAATATATGTCTATCATGATAGTCGATTATGGCCCCTTTTCGAAAAGAAATACTATATGGAACTTATATGCATGCCATATAACATGACTGCATGCAGTATAAATTCTTATAAGAGTTTGACATGCCAACAATGCATAATACTATATTATATTGACTAAAACATATGAGAAAACTACTATATTCCTATAGAAATAATGCACGTTTTATGTTAAAATCATATTGAAGTCTTATTCAATTTACGTGTGGGACTCTGACCGCTACACCAAAGAGCCAGGCTCGTTGGCATGTTAGTCTGAACACACCCACAACCCTAGTGATGGTCACTCCATCACATTGCCTTCCCCTTCGGGAAGCGCACGCGTGCGCTTCACACACTCATGGTGTCCCTCACGCAACTGCCCATCATGCTTCTCCCATCCAATGTGCCCCATCATCAATGCTTCACCTATCACTGAGGTCCCTCACACGGGGGTAACCAATCCTGGGGGTCCCTCACATGGAATTACGGCTCACACACCATGAGTACGCTTCCGATGGCCTCACGGTACCATCCCACTTCTGACACCATTTATAGCGAAGGGGAGTAGAGTTGCCCAGCTGGGACTTGAACCCAGACCTTCTGGGGTAGTAAACCGGGGCTCTGACCACTACACCAAAGAGCCAGGCTCGTTGGCATGTTAGTCAGAACACACCCACAACCCTAGTGATGGTCACTCCAGCACACGTATGTTCCGTACATGTTCCGTAGTTGGATTTTACAGACTTCCTATATTAAGTTTATATGAAGTTTACAACTTGAAATGTAATATTCGTATATAAATTTTATAAAGTTTATACTGTACATTTAATTATATGCAAACCTGATTTAATTTGTACATTTCTTAAACAGTTTCTGACACCAATATTTATATGAATTCTGCACATTTGTCATATGAAGCATGAGACTTTAAATGTAATATTTGTATATAACACAGGCCTAGACAGTCTAAATAAGCTTCCCGGAAAAAAAATCAACCTGACGAAGAACTTCACTCATGATTTTTTATTTGTCTTTCTTGACTGTCACTTTGATTATATATAGGCCTATATTGCCTAAAGACAAATGTGTGTATGTGTGTGTGTGTGTGGGGGGGGGGGTGTCTGTCCCACATTGTCCCTCTGAAGCATACCCCTTGTCCCCCCTTGGACTTATTAGCAGGTGGTCACCCTAGCTGGAAATAAGCTACAACAAATATTGCATGGTGCACCTTTAAATATGGCATACACATAGGGCCTACTGTAACATATACAACAACATGGCACAAATACAGCACACATCTGATTAGCATTCATCCAAAAACAGCACTATTTTCCAATCTTTTTACTTATACGAAATATATAAGCCCATAGTAACATAAATCGTGTATGGCATATATGACTGACAGCACTATTTTCCAATCTTTTTACTTATACGAAATATATAAGCCCATAGTAACATAAATCGTGTATGGCATATATGACTGAAAATGAATAAAAAAATTGTTAGATTTGTATATGTGGGTTTGTGCCTTGTATGACCCTTATAATATTCTTATGGAACAGATATAATCCATATGCGTTTTTAATAAGACTTTTTCATATGGGACACACACACACACACACACACATATGTGCACAGCACATGCACATGCACATGCACACACACACGTGCATTCTGTGATGGACAGACACTGACATGCAGGCACACTTTCAGACAAACACACACACACACACACACACACACACACACACACACACACACACACACACACACACACACACACACACACACACACACACACACACACACACACACACACACACACACACACACACACACACACACCTAAGCAAGCACATCCACACTCGCAAACTGGTTTTCTTCTCATATTAGCCCACACAGCCACACAGGAGTATTTTTCGTCATTTTGTTTGCCTGCTGTGTGACATATTTCCATTGGCGTGACTTGTGTCTCTGTTCTCCCACAGCCTCTGCCTAAGGAGCCATCTTAAATGACCCCCTCTGGAAACTACAGGGAGGTGAGTGGGCTTATTCCTTAATAACTGATAAGACATGATGATTTTCCCCCTCTTCTGTTCCGGCTCCTCTCTTTCTCTCCCTCTCCCTCTCTCTCTCTCTCTCTCTCTCTCTCTCTCTCTCTCTCTCTCTCTCTCTCTCTCTCTCTCTCAAATTCAAATTCAATCTCTCTCTCTCTCTCTCTCTCTCTCTCTCTCTCTCTCTCTCTCTCTCTCTCTCTCTCTCTCTCTCTCTCTCTCTCTCTCTCTCTCTCTCTCTCTCTCTCTCTCTCACCACTTCCCATCACCCAGTCACTTAGCCTCATCCTCCATCATGTGCTGATGGATGAGTATGTTCCCCTCTCCTCTCCTCTCCTCTCCTCTCCTCTGTTCTCCTCTCCTCTCCTCTCATCTCCTCTCCTCTCCTCTCCTCTCCTCTCCTCTCCTCTCCTCTCTTCTCTCTCCTCTCCTCTCCTCTCCTCTCCTCTCCTCTCCTCTCCCCTCCTCTCCTCTCCTCTCCTCTCCTCTCCTCTCCTCTGCTCTCCTCTGCTCTCCTCTCCTCTGCTCTCCTCTCCTCTCCTCTCCTCTCCTCTGTTCTCCTCTCCTCTGTTCTCCTCTCCTCTGTTCTCCTCTCCTCTCCTCTCCTCTCCTCTCCTCTCCTCTCCTCTGCTCTGCTCTCCTCTGCTCTGCTCTCCTCTCCTCTCCTCTCCTCTCCTCTACTCTCCTCCCCTCCTCTCCTCTCCTGCCCTCTCCTCTCTCTTCTCTTCTCCTCTCCTCTCCTCTCCTCTCCTCTCATCTCCTCCTCCCCCCTCCTCTCCTCTCCTCTCCTCTCCTCTCTTCTCCTCTCCTCTCCTCTCCTCTCCTTCCCTCTCCTCTACCCTCCTCTCCCCTCTCCTTTCCTCTCTCCTCTCCTCTACCCTCCTCTCCTCTCCTTCCCTCTCCTTTCCTCTCTCCTCTCCTCTCCTCTCCTCTCATCTCCTCTCCTCTCCTCTCCTCTCCTCTCCTCTCCTCTCTCCTCTCTCCCACACTCCCTGCACCCCTCCCCCCAACTCTCCTCTCCTCTTCTCTCCTCTCCTCTCCTCCCCTCCTCTCCTCTCCTCTCTTCTCCTCCTCTCCTCTCTTCCCCTCTCCTCTCATCTCTTCTCCTCCTCTCCTCTCCTCTCCACGCCTCCTCTCCCCTCTCCTCTCCTCTCTCCTCTCCTATCCCTTCCTCTCCTCTCCTCTACCCTCCTTTAATCTCCTCTCCTCTCCTCTCTTCACTTCTCTCCTCTCCTCCTCTCTCCTCTCCTCTCCTCTCCTCTCATCTCCTCTCCTCTCCTCTCCTCTCCTCTCCCCTCTCCTCTCTCCCACACTCCCTGCACCCCTCTCCCCACCTCTCCTCTCCTCTCCTCTCCTCTCCTCTCCTCTCCTCTCCTCTCCTCTCCTCTCCTCTCCTCTCTCGCCACTCCCCACTCCCCACTCCCCTCTCCCATCTCTCCCCTCTCTCGCCACTCCTGCTCCTGGGCAACTGAAGACAGCGAGGCAGCATAAGCAGTGCATGGAGAGAGGAATGCAGAGATCGAGAGACAGACCAAGTGAGAGACTGACTGGGAGCAGCTGAGCTGAAATAGCGTGGAGATCTTATCATTTATCAGGGGCCAATTTTCAGCGGTGGCAATGATTAAGATGTGTCAGGGGCAGCTTACCTGATCAGTGCTGGCTGGGCCAGAGCAGGATTAGAGCCGAATAACGGTGCGCGTCAACGCAATGAAGTTGAGGGTGGGGCTGTGGAGGGTGGGGTAGGATTCAAGTTCAAGTTCGGATTTTCATTTGTCCCCAAAGGGGAAATTAGGTTGTAGCAGGCATTAAAACACTCAGCACAGACAGCAAGATAATAAATAAAAACAACATAAAGACAGGGACACGGGTCAACACAGCACAAGGACATAAGGCCCCCATCCGTTTCACATAGGACTAGGACCAATATACAGAATACAAACAAAAAACAAAAAGCAAAAATGAAATAGGTTGGAGAGGGTGCATGAGCTCGGGTTGCTGGGGTCTGAAAGGTTGTGAGAAGATGATGAGGTCAATGGGGTGGGGGAATTGTGGTGGGTAGGGTGTGCGTTCAGGTTAGCTCGAGGGAAGAATGGGGTTAATAGGTGGGGCGGAGGGTGCTTAAGAGAAGGATACTGGTGGCAAGAGGCGGGGGAGTACAGCAGTGCAGGAGACCGTGAGGTTGTGGGGGCGGGGGCGTAGCTTGTGGGGCAGTTAGATGGGGAGGCGTGGGGCGTTTGAGAAAATGATAGTCAGGGACAGCAGGATGTTTCCAGGCGTAGGGGTGCAACATTACATTACACTACACTTAGCGTTTCTCTAACTAACAGAGTATTGGTCAGAGTCTGGGGTTAGGTGTCTTGTTGAAGGCCACCTCAGCCAGGTAGTGGGAGGGTGGGATTCGAAGCTCCAAACCTCTGATCTAAAGCCCATCTCCTTAACCATTAGGCCATTTAGCTGCTTAAGGGTGGAAGGGGGGGGTGCGGGGTTGGAGCTTGATGAGGTGGGTAGAGGTGCATCAGAGGGGGTGAAAGGAAGATGATTAGGTTAGCGGTTGGGGAGAACTTGACCTTGGGGGAGGGAGTTGTAAGGAGTCAGGTGTGTGTTGGGGGGGGGGGGGGTTGCTGGGGGTTAGATGCAGGACGTTGCATTACAGTAGTGTTTCTCAACGGGGTGCTCTACAGCAGGGGGGCGTTTAGAAGGATACAGCTGAGAGTTGGGGACACTCAGTTATTGGGGGGGATTAGTGTATTTTATTTTTTACTAAATACTTAATACTAAGGGGACGATGGCAGGCTTATGATGAGGTCAAGGGGGCATTGGGAAGCTTATGATGAAGCCCAGGAGGCGTTTATTCAAAAAGGTTGGGAACCACTGCATTAGAGGGCATGTGCGTTGTGGGTGGTGATGGGACGGGGGGGAACAGGGTTGTGGGGTTAAGTGGTTGGGGATCTAGGATGGGAGTTGAGTGTGTGTAGGGGTGGGAGTGGATACTGAGGGGTGCTGAGAGAGCTGTGGGTGGGGGATGATGGAAGATGCTGTGCACTAGTCGATTGGTGTGTGTGGGTGTGTAGGGGGGGGTGCATCAAAGGGTGTGTGAGGGGAAGGGAGAGATGACAAGAGCGGAGGAGTAGTGTGTGTGTGTGTGTGTGTGTGTGTGTGTGTGTGTGTGTGTGTGTGTGTGTGTGTGTGTGTGTGTGTGTGTGTGTGTGTGTGTGTGTGTGTGTGTGTGTGTGTGTGTGTGTGTGTGTGTGTGTGTGTGTGTGTGTGTGTGAGTGTGTGTGTGTGGGGGGGGGTATTGGTGGTGCGGTCAAGAGAGGGATTGAGGTGTGGGGGGCAGTGGGACAGGATGCTGAGGGGGCTAAGAGAGCTGGGGTGAGGGGGGGGGAGTTCAAAAAGACTGACTGGGTTGGGTGTTGGAGGTGGTGGAGGAGGATGGTGGAGGAGGATGATGGATGGTGATGGAACATTAGTGGGGGGGGGTTGTGCAAGGGTAAGAGACAGATGCAGGAGAGGTGGTTGAGGAGGATGGAACATTAGTGGGGGGGGGTTGTGCAAGGGTAAGAGACAGATGCAGGAGAGGTGGTTGAGGAGGATGTTGGATGGTGACGGGACGTTAGGAAGTGCGCTGCGCTGGGGGCTAGCTGGCTGGCTGGTGCGTTGGAGAGGGTACATATAGTGGAGAGAGGGGATGATGGTACGTCAGGACGTGCGTTGGAAACAGAAACAGCAGTCGAGCTGAGCAGAGGAGAGCTGAGCAGAGGAGAGCTGAGCGGAGCTCTGGGCTCCACAGGGACGCCCCCTAATAAGGGACTCCATGGGCCCCTGGGCCAGACAACAAGAAAGGCCCCCCGCCCTTTCATGGATGTAGCTCATTTACAAAAAAGAATTGGGGTTTTAGACCAGATGTTAGAGGGGTTCGTTAGGGGTTCGGGGTTGTGTCCTCTGAGAAATACACGTGTGATTTTAACACAATTCGAGAATGAGAATATAGAGACTTGGGCCTCAGGGCCCCCCTTAACTCTTGCACCCCCTGGGCCTGGGCCCATTCCAGTAGGCCCGTCCAGCAGTCCATCCCTGCTGATAATGGCAGACTGCAAAACTGGCAGACACATGTAGCAGGCAAGCAGGCAGGCAAGGCACGCACTCAAGGCAGTGGCAGCGGAGGGAGGATGAGATAAGGTTGTCTTTAACAAGATAAATCTACATACGCAGCTGTTGTTTGTCTGCCTGCCTGCCTGCCTGCCTGCCTGCCTGCCTGCTATCCCCACAATCCACATCCCTGAGTGAGTGTGCCATACAGGGAAGAGATGTGTGTGTGACTGTTGGTATGTTAGTGTGTTTATTTGCTTGTTGATGTTTGTTTGTTTGTTTATTGGGGTTGTTTAGAGGGAGAGAGTGAATGTAGTACAGCAAGGAGTACAAGATGTATAATTCAGTCTCCTACCCTGCCAAAAAAGTTCAGTTCAGCTTCAAACACCAGCATCTGAAAGCTTGTTTTTGAGTTACACTTCAAATGGTATTTGACATTTTCCTGCACTTTGGTTGTAAGTCTTGTGAAGTGTGATTCAGACGCTGCGGTACAAAGCGTGTGTGTAGTGTAGGACTGGACAGCATCCTAGTCAAGGTGCTTTTTGCCTCTTTTCAAAAGCGGAGCAAGCACAGAGCCAAAAAAGCTGAAGGGATAGCCTCTCTCTATCTCTCTTTAACACTCTCTCTCCCACTCTCTCTCTCTCTCGCTCTCCTCCTCTCTCTCTCTCTCTCTCTCTCTCTCTCTCTCTCTCTCTCTCTCTCTCTCTCTCTCTCTCTCTCTCTCTCTCTCCCTCTGTCATATCTGCTAAATCTACACCCAGACTTAGACACGGTCAGCCAAGCCTGAAGCAGGCGTTTGTAGAGATTAAAGGCAATGCAGTTGTATAGATACACACACACACACACACACGCACGCACGCACGCACGCACGCACACACACACACACACACACACACACACACACACACACACACACACACACACACACACACACACACACACACACACACACACACACACACACACACATTTTCAAATCTTATACAATACAAGTCAACGGTTGCAAACCAGGCCGCAACAGGAGGCTGTGTACCACACACCTACCATACTGCAGTGCTTAGCATGTGATCCGCTCCTACTGCATCATCTACCATCTACTATCTTAAAGCCCCCCCACCACCTCTCACTATGGCTGAATTCCCAACGGAAGGCAGTGGCTAGATGACTCCCCTCCTACATAAACAGGTCTCTGATCAGATATGTGAAGTTAGCTGATGAGGCGGTCGTTACGAACGGCACTAACGAGTGCGCTGCCGATTCCGCAACCGGGGAACTTAGGACCCTTTTTCCACACAAAAAAAGGTCAGGGCACAAATTTACAACTCAGAAATATTGCAAATATTGCATTACTGACAGGCTAAGTTTAGGGTTGGTTTTGGGAAGTGTTAGATACAATGTAGGGAACATAGAACCCTTTTTTAGAAAAAGGACCCTAAGTTCCCCTGTCCCATACAAAGACCGGGTAACATAGGACCTGGGGAATATAGGACCCAGGGAACATAGGTACGCTCCCAGAACGGCTACCTTTCCTGTTTCGAACGTAGCCTTTATCTTCATAGCTCTTAGGGCTGTCACCATGCACTTGACACCGCATTCAACTACACCTGAAAATGGAGGGACAAGAAAGGAGGGAGAGAGAGAGAGAGAGAAAGAGAAGAGGAGAGAGATAGAGAGAGAGAGAGGTAGAGTGAGGATAAAAAAAAAACATTTATCGTGCCTCCTCCACTCACTTTAAATGCCTTTAAATGTCAGCGTGCCATTGAATGTGCCGCTGTGCACGACTCGATAGCAGCGTGTGTGCGGTTGCTCGCTGACTCGGTGGATGGCCGGCCTGGGAATTGGACCCCGGGCCTTGTTAGCGAGACCTTCAGAGCGCGGTGGCATCATGGCAGAACAATGGGGAGGCGGGGGGTAAGGAGTAAGAGGTGTGGGGTGGTGGTGGGTCTGGTGCATACAGCTAGATATCAACCAGAGAAGCGTGGGAGTACTAGAATGCAATAGGGGAGTGTGGTGGGGTGATTTCGTGGGCGGACAGCTGCTGTAGAGGAGTCTGGGGATAATGTAGAATGAAGTGGGGAGAGTATAGGTGTACTTACGTATGTACTTAAATTCATGGGGGGGGGGGTCATACGTACAGTACATCTAGATATTAACACAATGCGGAGAGAGTAGAATGAAATGGTGGGTGTGGGTAGATTTAATGGGGGGGGGCAACTGCATAAAGCTGTATTTTAATCAGAGAGGAGGAGTGTGGAGAGTGCAATGAGATGGGGGCCGTGTAGGTCGGTGGAAACTCGTGGGGGGGGGGGGGTCTGTTACTTTTATATTATTTACCAGAGGAGTGTGGAGAAAGTGTAGAATGGAATAGGAAAGTAGAATGAAATAGGAGAGTATTGGATACACTTTATGGGGGGGGGGGGGTCTGCTTACAGCAGGATATTAACCTGAGATGAGAGTGGGTAGTGGAATCGAGAGGGTTGTGTGGGGGGGGTGGGGGTGGGGGGGGGGGTGGGGGGTGGGGTGGGGGTGTTGGGTAAAACTCATTGCTTATATTGATTTCTCCAGGTTGCAACTGAGAAAACAGAATGAATCATGAGCAATTACCAGAGACAGGCCGAACGGGGAAATTGGGTGCGTCATAAATATTTATTTGCGAGGCGGGTTTCAGATCTGATAGATTCAGTCCAGAGAGCCTCCTTTGCAGTACACCCAACAACAGCATGAATGCCAACCGCTACTGCCCCATCCAAAAAAAAAAAAAAACAGTTTTATCTGTTATAGTGTTATGCAAGCAGGTTTCATATCTGATACATGCACTCCAGAGATGCTCATTTACAGTGCACCCCAAAGTAACACCAGCACGATTCTCAAAGACTAACCTTTACACAAAACCACACTTAGCCCAAAAAAAGCACCCCAAAAGACAAGTCTCCTTTACACCCAACACAATGAAAACAACACCCCCTTTGCAAAAAAATACCCCGCTATCCACAACAACAAAAAATGCATACTTTTAGCTAGTAGGTACATGCATGCATTGCAGGCAGTCTGACACATCAACTTCTCAGAATTTGCCAGTGTACATCCGTGTGCCAAATGTAAAGATTGCAAAAAACTGTACAGAGTACTCTACATGCACAGCCCACTTCTCTTCAGCCCTCCGCTGCACTTACTCAATGGCAATAAGCAATGAATAAATTATGACAATAAATACCAATAATAAATTGTGCATTATATCTATGAGGCACGTCAGGCCCCTTTTGTGAATAGAAGTTCACTACACAGACCAGTCCAGTGGCAACACTCAGGGACCTTGTGCAACCTGATTGCCCACGGTTAAGATGGCCATTGGTATGGAGGCAGGAGACGCAGGGCCGGATGTTTTTTTTCAATATTGCATCCTGTCACAATTCTGCAATATTTCATTTTGTGGCCAAGCAGGGGCCTCTTGACAGGTGGGGAGCCCTAGGCTGCAGCCATACTGTATCTAGCCTGTGCGTTAATCCGGTCCTGGTGACATTGCTGTTCTTTTAAAACCCCTTAGCGCAGAGCCTATGCTATAACCTACACAGTAAAAACTTACAAGGATTTCAGAGTAATTTACTGTGAAATCTCACAGTTAATTACTCTGATGTTCTGGTACATTATGCTACTGTGATGGTCACACGGCACACAGCAAATTAGTCTGAAATCATTGTATCACTTGCCATTTCTCACCTAACTTGCACATCACAGTATTTTACTGTGCTCTTCAAGGATAACCAGCATGCCAAAGTGATAAACTAGGAAACATCACAGTAAACTACTGTGTGGGCGGAGTATCTATTGAATTATTAGTGCATTGGGGCACAACTTCAGTCATAGACAGATTGGGCTCTTCATTGCAATCACACCTTTCATTGACATTTTCAGCAAATTATTTCATTCTTAATGTCTTGTGGTATACATGTATACACCCATCATCAGTTGACTACTTTTTCCCCACTCTCTGTCAACTAACAGAAGAATGAGCTTATATATATTGGGAGATATACAGTACATGACCATCTTCTTGACGGTGGGAATATGGTCATTTTTCTTGAGTACCACTTTAAATAGTAGCCTACAACCCCTACAATAAACAGAGAATATAACAAGGAGTAATATTTTGAAGCACACTTAAGATATTCCTTCAAGATAAATGCACAGTGGGTTTACATACAGTGTTCAATCTCGCCCTCCAACCTGTGCCTGCAGTTCACCTAGAGAGCGCTGTCGAGACAGCAGAGCCCATAAGGCTGGCGCTAATAACTGACAATTGTGCTCGCTGTCGGCTGAAACTTGACAATATTATTGTAAGTTCTGAGAAATCAATGTGGATGTAAATGAAATGTACAATAACCTGGGAGTTATGTCCAGGGCCGGTTCTGGCTTATTTGGTGCCCTAGGCGAGTTTGAGTTCTGGCGCCCCCCCATAAGTCTACCAATGAGGTCTGCATTGATCTACACTACCTACAGCATCACAAAGCATGGCAGCATAACAATTTTAATAAGCTACACATTTGTGCTGTCTTCCAAACCAATTTCATTTCTGGACTGGAAATAGTGGTGCATTTGTGAGTAGGAGAATGAGAAGGGGACTATCTAGGCTATGTGTTTGAACTGGAGGGACAGGGTGAGAGAAAGGGAGAAGAGCTGTCACGCTATTGAATTTCATAATATACAAAATATAGTAAATAGCCTCACTTGTCTGCTGTGCATGGTTCTGTTAGCCTACATGATTAATGTAGGCTATGTCATTCTGGTCTGGAAATTAATGTTTTTTTAAGCTTACAACAAGCAGGTAATTCATGTGGATGGAAGGAGATATGGCAGCTAAAATGGTTTTAAACATTGCACCAGTCTTACTTTACATTGCTTGTCAACCTAAGCAAGTATTATGATATCAGGTGGGTGGAAGTGAGTAGTGAGTATAGGCTACTAACAGCTACTTTACTGGATTTCATTGCTTGGCATACTTGGCTAATGTTAGCATGCTAACTAGCGATTTCTCTGATCAAAAACAAAGCTCTTTTTCTCTCTAATTCCAAATAGTAACCTCATAACTATTAGGCTTTCCATAATCACAAACGGTTGCTGATTAAATCACATAGTTCCAAAACACCCTCTGAAACTCCTGCATCATGCAATGAGTGGTTTAATGAGAACATAATAATCTCCATCCAGCAGAGCAGCACTACTGTTTGCGCTTGCCCTCTCTGTCTCTCGAGTGAGTCTCCAAATTCAAAATAGAACGCACGCTGTCACTCGTCCCGCCCCCTTTCTCAGAACTGTCTGTTTATTGGTTCACAGACTTCCCAGAGACAGTTGGAAGCGATATTACTATTGGCTGAGGGGCGCTTTGCAGTGAGGAGCGCTTTCGCCACTCTTTGTTGATTGCGACTTCATAAAAAAAACTTCATATCGCAAAATTACGCATAGGAGAACGCCATTTCGGCGCCCCTTTCTTCACATGGCGCTCTAGGCGACCGCCTAGCCGGCCTATGCTAAAAACCGGCCCTGGTTATGTCCTTCTGATTTCTTACAGCATTGGCATTTATGAGTCAGGCTCCGCTAGCATCTTGCTAACAAAATTGCTTTACGGCCGTCGTGATCACAGCAATGCAGCCGGCCGACCAATCCAAACACAGTGTGTGAAGCCACTCATGACGTCATATTGACAATAAATACGTATTTTACAAAGATCCAGAGAGTTTAAACATTCAAACTAAGTGCTGTTTGAAAGGATAATTCATCCTGCCTTTGGGAAAAATAAAATATAACGACGATACCAATTCTCTCCCAAAGCAATGGCAGCATCTGTGGATGAGCTCCATGAACCCCATTCATTCTAACAGCCTCTGCGATCCTTGGCGCTCCTCTGCGCTGTCTGGATGGTGCCACCACAGTGGGTTTACATACAGTGTTGAATCTCGCCCTCAAACCCGTGCCTGCAGTTCACCTAGGGAGCGCTGTCGAGACAGCAGAGCTCATAAGGCTGGCGCTAATAACTGACAATTGTGCTCGCTGTCTGCTGAAACTTGACAATATTACTGTAAGTTCTGAGAAACCAATGTGGATTTCAATGAAATGTACAATAACCTGGGAAGTATGTCCTTCTGATTTCCTACAGCGTTGGCATTTATGAGTCAGGCTCTGCTAGCATCTTGCTAACAAAATTGCTTTACGGTCGTCGTGATCACAGCAATGCAGCCGGCCGACCAATCTAAACGCAGTGTGTGAAGCCACTCGTGACGTCATATTGACAATAAATATATTGACATTCAAACTAACTGCTGTTTGAAAGGATAATCTATCCTGCCTTTTGGAAAAATAAAATGAAACGATGATACCAATTCTCTCCCAAAGCAATGGCAGCATCGTGGTTGAGCTCCATGCGACCCCATTCATTTCAACAGCCTCTGCGCTCCTTGGCGCTCCCCTGCGCTGTCTGGATGGCGCCACTTAGTGGACAGTACCACCCGGAAAAAGTAGCGAGATTCCTCTCTCGTATTACCCATAAAGTCTCTCTGGTGCCACTTAGTGGACAGTACCACCCGGAAAAAGTAGCGAGATTGCTCTCTTGTACTACCCATAAACACTCTCTGATAAATGGCTCTCCATAAGTGCATTGCATGATGGGACACGATCTGAAGCCCTGATGACAAAATAGTTTGCTGTAAATGTCCATGAAGTGTCTGAAGGCCCGTGTTGTGCTATGTGGCAGCCTTGGCCTAATGGTTAGGGAGGTGGACTTAAGTTCAGTGAGTTGCAGGTTCAAATCCCTCCAAACCCTACATTGCCCTGGGGACAGCAACCATTATTGCATATTTGTATATCACTTTGAGTAAAGGCGTCAGCCCTCAACCCAACTGACATGCCTTCCCATTGAACTTTCGCCTACTTCAAGTGTGTAACAATATCTTACTGTGAACTCACAGGGAGTTACTGGCTACTAATTGCATTCATTTCACAGTAACATACTGTGAATTCGTCATATTCACAGTTAACTACTGTAAAGGCGTCAGCCTTCAACCCAACTGACATGCCTTCCCATTGAACTTTCGCCCACTTCAAGTGTGTAACAATATCTTACTGTGGGTTCAGTAGAAAATACTGTGAACTCACAATGAGTTACTGGCTACTAATTGCATTCATTTCACAGTAACATACTGTGACATTCTGCCATAATTTGTGAACTGTGAAATCCAGAGAGACCTTTCATCATATCACAGTTAACTACTGTGCTGTTATAACAGGTGTTTCGTGGCTCTAGGCCATTATTGGGTGCACTATGTGGCTGCCTTGGCCTAATGGTTAGGGAGGTGGACTTAAGATCAGAGAGTTGCAGGTTCTAATCCCTCCTAACCTGGCATTACCCTAGGGACAGTAACCAATGTTGGATATCTGTATGTCACTTTGTGTTGCTCCTGGCCATGATTGATTGTAATTACTAATTGTCAGGCCTAATTAGAAGAAGGTCTATGATTGGAAATGTTGCTGGTTCTGCTTCCAATAAATTAAGTTGCAACCAATGTGCTACACAAACACTTTTTTAAGTTGGCACCTGCTAATGCCTTTGTCTTGGATGTGCACGCCAAAACTCCAGCATCCAATTTTAAATCAGAATATTGCCACCTAGTAAACAAAATTAGGCTATCTTGTGAAGTGCCATTGCACAATTGAAAGTCAAATGCTGCATGATTGACATTGCCTACCATCAACCAGGAACAATGGTAGTGCCCAATCAATCTGTCAATTAGTACCTGACCTCACTTGAGTATATAGGACTGTTACAAGTTCATTGAATTACTACCTGCAGCTGCCACATGCCTGATTACTCTGGTCACATGGTTAACTTTCACCTCTATATAAACTCAGACTGTCACAATGCTTGAGTTGCTTGCCTAAATGACTGGTTCGCTGGCTCTCTGTCCGGCTTGTTGGTTAGTGAGCTAACTGACCGACCAACTGACTGTTTGTTGGCAAGCTGGTTGGCTGGCTAACTGACTCTTTTGGTTGACTGGATGGCTGGTTTGTTAGCTGGCTAGCCATACAACTGACTTGTTTGTTGGTTAGTTGGCTGACTAACTGAGTGTTAGTTGGTTAGCCGGCTCTTTGGCTGGCTAGCTGACAACTGACTCTTTTGGTTGGCTGGTGGACTGGTTTGTTGGCTGGCTAGCTATTTAGTTGGTAGTGAGTATTATGGTAGCAGGTATCCTTTTTGGTGTGTTGCTTACTTGATTAAGAAATTTCAGGTTTGTCTAATTATGCTCAACCAGAGTATTCTATGCACACTGGTTAATGTACTATCATCCAGGAGACTACAATTATCAAATGGTAATAATATTGCACATACTGCAGATACTTGAGTTTCTCTGTGGTTATGGATAGTTCGGTCTATCAATTCAAGAGAGCAGTGTGATGGACTGGTTCCATGCCACAGTTGTCTCAGTCATGGTGGGGAATGGGAGGTGCCACAATAACATGGTAGCTACCTCTTTTGTGGTGATGAATGGAGGGGCGGGATCATGGTAGTGTGGGTAGGGTGACAGTAACTTACTGTGGTGTGGCCACAGTAAACTACTGTGAGAAGATCACAGTAAACTGTGAGGATGGCCACAGTAAACTACTGTGAAATGAATGCAATTAGTAGCCAGTAAGCCACTGTGACATCACGGGAATATTTTTTACTGTGTACTGTCACCAACATTGTAATGGCTATGTCGTAATCTGTTACTTAAGGCTCTCGGTAGTGTCATAGCAATGTTGTTATGATGTAGTTGAGTATTTTCAGCAAGTAGTGAATAGGCCCGCCGGCGACTCCATCTGCAGTAAAAGGCTACAGGCCAAATTGTGTTGTTGTGCATGGGCACTACAATGCAATTACAACTTTAACCTGAAACCTTATCTATTATATTCTCATCTGCACATGTAGCCTACATGGTCTATAGGACCATCTAAAGTAAATAGAGTATAGTACGACCCAGTGTTTTTCCTTCTGTACAAAAGACACAAGAATCAGTAAGCCCGCTGACTGTGAAGTAAAGAGACTCGGTTTAATAGACATTCTACACTAATGCCTCTTTTCCACTGCTATTTTTCTGGTAGGCCTACAGCTCGACACATCGCGACTTGGCCGCCACTTTTTTCTTTTCGAATAGGCACGACACAGCTCAATCGTAAAGCGAAAAGTAGCGGCCAAGTCGTGTCGAGCTGTAGGCTGTTATTGCTGACCTTCCTTTTAAAAGCCATATTGCATTCACAACAAAAACTACAGAACTAACCTTACCCCTATCCCTAAACCTAATCCTAATCAGCTGTATTCTCAGCACATTGTATGTATACTATAGGACCATCTAAATAAAACACAGTATGACCCTGTTTATTCCCCTACAGTACACACGACCAAAGAATCACCAAGACCGCTGACTGTGAAATACGTCGAGAGATTGGGTTTAATAGACTGCATTCTGTACTAAATGTTCTTAACGCTATGACTCATCGCCTCTCTAAAAGGTTGTCAGTGAAATTATATGGCTGACATGTACGCCTCATACCACATTAAATGGAGACCTTTTTCCTTCGGGCTACAGCAGAGCTACTTTCCGGCTGAATGATTCCCCATCCTTCGCATTCACACACACACATGTACAGTGAGAGGGTTTCTGCGCAAATGGCGCATACTAACTGTATACGTCATTTTCATTTTTGCTCATTGCGGCCGTTGTCACAGAGTTTGTTTAGGTGAATTCCAACTGTCTGTTCATATTGGAACATTCATGGTTTTGTTTTTTGTTTTTTTGTTTGTTTGTTTGTTTGTTTGTTTGTTTGTTTGTTTGTTTTGGGGGGGGGCAGATATTTATCATTCATAAGGGACTCAATCAATTCTACACACTCATAGTACTAGTACGGAGTAACAAACCATAAGTTATGAACTTAAAGTCTCTCTCCCAGGTATAATAAAGAAAAAAGTTGGATCAATCAGATCCAACCTAGATATGCAGCCTCCAAAGCAGATAAAAAATATATAATTTAATAACTCTCCACAATAGCGTGTCCTCCTCACGCATGGGAGTCCTCGTGCACAGTGCCTTTGAAAAGGTCAGCCGTGGCAGCTTTACATACTGAGTGAGATTTCCAATACATTCCCATCATTCCTCTGTCATAGTTGTCGTCTGAGGGAAAGCAAGAGCAAGAAGTATGACTGCAATGCGATGTGAATGGATTGGATGACACTGCCATCGACCCATCTGTTAATGTCAATTATGTGAATTCATCTTCTACTCTTCTATTCTCTTGCTTTTCAAAAGTATATTCATACACTACAGGCTACTGCATACCAGCACAGAACTGTGCAGTGCACTGTTATGAAAACTCTCAAACCATCTCTGCCGCTTTGTGTTGTTCTATCAATAAATTATAGACAGGCCCTCTCAGTTACTCACGCTCTCTCTCTCTCTCTCGCATTTGTGCTCTCTGTGCTCTCTTTCTCTTTCTCTCTCCCGTGCATGCACAGAGTAAACAGTAAACAGAAACTGTGTGCTCATTTCACAGAGGAAATAGTTTAAGTAAACGCACAACATCCACACCATAGGTTTAGGCTCACCACACGGTCTAGGCTTGCTTTTCTGATTTGTGATAATGACTTTTTGTGCATCACCTTTTCACAAAGTTCTCCAACTCTCTCTCTCTCTCTTTCTCTCTCTCTCTCTCTCTCTGCAGGTTTACTGACGTTTAGGCCAGTCCATCACAATCACCCCCTCCTGAAGACAAGAACCTGAAGCTCAATGCTTCCTTTAGCCCCATACCACCCCGCCCGCTCCCCCTCGTCCCCCTCCCACGTCCCTCGATCCACCACCAACCTCCATCGCTCCAAACACCAACAAAACACAGACTCTACTCTCTGACTCTTCTTCATTGTCCTGCACAGCAAAGCCCACACAGTGTTACTGAAGACCAGCTATACTGTATCTCTCTCTCTCTCTCTCCTTCTGGGCAGCGACAATAATAACAACAGCCACAACAACAATGTCAACTTCTGCCGCCAACAGTGGACCTCGAGGGGATGAGGGCAACACAGCAAGGATCACTGTGGTGTTTGGGAAAACAACATTGACAACCACGAGGCCACCACTGCTTCACTGCTGTTGGGGATCTAAGAAGAAGAAAATGAAGAAGAAACAAAACCTCACATACAAATGAAATAGAAGTGACACATCCAGATCTGTGAAATTGTAAACAAACGGGAATCAAACTTCTCATTATACCACCATGTCAACTTCAGTTCAGTCGCTGCTGCTACAACAGCCGCAGCAATCAGTAACTTCATTCATTCCTTCACACACACACACACACACGCACACACACACACACACACACACACACACACACACACACACACACACACACACACACACACACACACACACATACACACACACACATATACGCTACTGTACCATGCCACCAAAACGCACCGGGACTCTGAGTAGCAGAGTGGGGACACGCTGGAGAGATTTAACTTTGTTTGGGAGCCAGCAGTGACCGTGACCAGTCTCATTGACCAGGCTGATTTCTCACTCTACTGAACTGTGGATGTGGAACGCGTTCTTGCCATGGAACCGGTACTGGAACTGACTATAATGAACTACTGTACCATAGGTGCTCAAGGAAGAAGGCAGACGGAGAAAAAAAAGAAAAACACTAAAACAAAATGTGAAAAATGAACTGGTTTTAAAAGCGCTTCGGTTTCTGGTCACGTTCTGTTGGATGGTTGCTTTTGGTGCGTGCGATATTGGTAACCTGGAGGTGTTGCCAGGGAACATTTGCCTGTTGCATCACCACGATGCTGAGGAGGAACGAACGGGAACAGCCAGTCCTCTGGGACCATTTCCTCTAGTAGTGCTATACTGGCAGGCCTTCCCCATGGCCTATAACACCTCCAGGGTCCAAGTGCCCCCCCGCTTTCGGTGTCCCTCTCCTCCAGTGTTTTATTTGTATGGGTGTAGTGGTCTTTTCAGCTGAACCTTTTAGTCATGATTCACATGGTGGTGGGTGGGTTGGATAGGGAGGTCAGAACGTAACTGAAACTGGAATGGAAGAATGGTGTGTGTGTGTGTGTGTGTGCGTGTGCGTGTGTGTGTGTGTGTGTAAGAGAGAGAGATAGATAGAGAGAGGGGGAGATAGAGAGAGAGAGAAAGAGAGAGAGAAGGTGTGTGTGCAAGTGTTTGCGGGAGTGCCTGTGTGCATCTGGTTAACCTTTAAGTCACTGTGATATGAGGTGTTTCTTTTGCTATTTATTTTTTGATGTCCCTCCACTGTTTACTTTGCTTTGAAATCTCTCCTGTTTTAAGTAAAGAGAAAAAGGGAAAAAAACAACAACATCGCAGGACCTTGAAATTGCCTGAGTCTCCAAAACAACAGTTTTATACATGGCCTTTGACTTCAGCGAACGTCGCAACAAAATTTATGTTTTTTATGTATTAATATATTTGTACTGAAAAAAAATATACTGTATGTCAAATATATAAGATAATGCGTATACCCAAGTATGTATTGTATCGAGTTGCAGCAGGCTAATGGTGAATATTTTATTTTGGAGATTTTAGTTTTCCTCATGTGAGCTGTATGACTGAGTGAAACGTACAGAACACGGCCTGTAACAGTAGACTTCTGCTTCATTTGCCATGTATGCTTTATGGTTTCAGATGATGAGGTTTTTTTTGCTCTGTTAAGTTATTTGTGCGCATATGTCACGTGTGCGTATGTAATTCTGTATGTATGGCAGGTGGAGAGGAACAAGGGGAGACAAAGAGAGAAAGAGTGAAAGAGAGAGAAATAAAAAGAGAGAGAGAGAGCGTGACAGACAGATGTGGGGGTGGGGAACAGTATATTCAGTTGTTTATCATAGAATGTAAGGCTTTGTTCACCTGACACATATGTTAATAAAAACATTGAAGAGTATGATCGTGGTGATTCCTCGAGTGAGAGAGAGAGAGAGAGAGAGAGAGAGAGAGAGAGAGAGAGAGAGAGAGAGAGAGAGAGAGAGAGAGAGAGAGAGAGAGAGAGAGAGAGAGAGTGTTGTGCATGAAAAGGAGTGGTGGAGTGTATATCCAGTATGATGACAGTTATTTTTCACGGCTCCTGAAGGCAACATACAGTATGTTATTGTGAAGCCCAACAAACTATATTAACACCTTAGTGGGTTGTATATGGTTCTGTTTTGCAGTTGTGTCCCACAATGGTTGATATATACAGTACATATTGGATATGTCTTTGTAAAGCGCCTGTTTTTACATCCACCCTTATCCATAAAACAGCAGACGACCAAGCATATTCATAGCCTGCCATGCAATTGAACATTTCCGTGCCAGTTATGAGGCTGACTGTCTTTGAGGTAAGTCCTACTGTATTTTCTGTCATGCACTACAATGCCCTCAAGGTCTTCCAAACAGCAATCAAAAAATGGCTTCTTGTCTGTTTGTATAATACTGACATGACAGACGATGTTGATGAATAATGACCATTTGGTGTTGTGAACATCAGTGCTGAAGGGGGAATATTTTTAATGAATGCATACGGGTATGTGCAGTAGTTTTCACATTTTTTGGAATCAATAGTCGTGTCTGGCCGCTGCTCAGTTTTTTGGCTCGGCTTGTATTGCCTAGCGCAAATGAACATTTACAGATATACATTACAGTGCAGAACATGGCTTATTTTTTTTGTTTGTTTGTTTGTTACTTTTGAGGTTTTTTTTTTTGCTATTTTAAATATGATCCATTTTGTTGGCAGCATGAATACGCTGGGAACGATTTGCCCAATTACTGGGGACATGCATATAGTCTTCTTGGCACCACAGGCACAATTTCCATACACAGTTAGTTTGGCTGAGTTGGTTCAAACACCTAGGGAGGAGGCCCGACACTATGTGTGTTAAATTTGAGACTCTACACTATGTTAGTGTTGATTTAACACTGAAAAATGTACTGTGTAATATGAGCGATTTTACTGGCAACCATGAGTAGTACATTGGGAGCGATTTGACCAATTACTTGGGACATGCATATAGTCTTGTTGGCGCCATCACATGGTTTGCATGCACAATACATGCGGTGTGAATTCAACACTCACAGACAAGTACCAACACTATGGATGTCATTAAAATTCAACTCTACAAATGTACAAATTCGCTGTGTATCATGAGCCATTTTACTGGCGACCATGAGTACGTTGGGAGCGATTTGAGCGATTAGTGGGGACATGCATATAGTCTTATTGGCGCCACATGGTTTGTATAACATGGCAGCTGTGGAAGCGTCATTGTTCCTTGCCAGCCCATTAGTTCTGCCAAACGCCCCTTATTGCTTTCAAGGTGGAAATCACACAGAATCGGGAACCGCTTACACAAATAATTCTCCCAGAGAAACGGTTGGAAATTGTAAACTCACCGTGCAGAGAAAGGGGGAAAAGATAAAACTCTCCTCCACCTCCCACCCCAAAACAAAAAAAAAGCGGTTGCTCTCGATGAACACAGGTAATTTATCATTCTCGAGAGGACGCAGGGTATAAGGCTCCATGAGTTGTGAATTTTAATGGTGTTTTTATGGTTCCTAATAAACTCTGTTATGCCTCTGGCATATACGCAAAGCGCAGAATCACTCGCTCCCAATTACCAGGCCAACATCCATTCACTGTGGCAGAGCTGTTCTTTCATGTTCACTTCCGTTGATGTATACACAAACCTACACACATACACACACGCACTTACACTCACATATAAAACAACACTGACTATGTATATTAAATATACAGAGAATGATTTTGTAGAGGGGAATAGAGGAGGAGGATTTGCTTGTTGCGGAGAGTTCTCCTTGATATTCATCATTTTTGTAAGTTTACCCAGGAGGCTCCTTAGCACAGACGTTGCAAGGAGCAGAGCCATTGCCTGTCACTCATCCGTCCATCTGTCCATTTATCCCTCCATCCGTCCATCTGCCACTCTTTCCTCCGAGCCAC
The DNA here is from genome assembly GCF_034702125.1 of Engraulis encrasicolus. NCBI lineage: Eukaryota > Metazoa > Chordata > Actinopteri > Clupeiformes > Engraulidae > Engraulis > Engraulis encrasicolus. Next base: position 34,242,841 of record NC_085866.1, on the reverse strand, counting down.
CCATCCATTCATCCGTTTTCTTTTTGCTCTTCTACTACCTCATTAAAAGTGCCATCATTTTCATAACAAACTCTTTTTGCTTGTCTTTATGGTTTCCTAGTAACCCTCCATGCATGCAGTTCTTTCTTTGAGAGCAGGAATAGATGTAGGTCCTGGTGGAATTCTAAGTAATAAAACACTCCCGTCTCACACATGTGGGGACAGGTGGGCAAAATATATATTTTTTTTACCACATTGCGTGATGGACTGAATGAAATCTAAATTGTTTTTCATCGACTGGATTCGGACAAATGGCACGACAACATATGCCCACATGGGAAGACAGGTGGGAACTGGTATGGTAAAAAAGGCAGCTGTAGCTTATGGGAGATGGACTATCACACACAGTAAAAACTTACAAGGATTTCAGAGTAATTTACTGTGAAATCTCACAGTTAATTACTCTGCTGTTCTGGTACACTATGCTACTGTGATGGTCACACGGCACACAGCAAATTGGTTTGAAATCATTGTATCACTTGCCATTTCTCACCTAACTTGCACATCACAGTATTTTACTGTGCTCTTCAAGGATAACCAGCATGCCAAAGTGATAAACTAGGAAACATCACAGTAAACTACTGTGTGGGCGGAGTATCTATTGAATTATTAGTGCATTGGGGCACAACTTCAGTCATAGACAGGTTGGGCTCTTCATTACAACCACACCTTTCATTGACAGTTTCAGCAAATTATTTCATTCTTAATGTCTTGTGGTATTCATGTATACACCCATCATCAGTTGACCACGTTTTCCCCACTCTCTGTCATATAATTGGAGAATGAGCTTATATATATTGGCAGATATACATGACCATCTTCATGACGGTGGGAATATGGTCATTTTTCTTGTGTACCACTTTAAATAGTACAACCCCTACAATAAACACAGAATATAACAAGGAGTAATATTTTGAAGCACACTTAAGATATTCCTTCTAGATAAATGGCTCTCCATAAGTGCATTGCATGATGGGACACGATCTGAAGCCCGTATGTCCTAAGCCCCTCCCCCTCAGGTTGTACATATTGACATGAGGAAGTGAGAAAAAAGGAGATGACCAAGCATGGGAAGACATGTAGCAAACAAGAAGTTGATGACTAAATAGTTTGCTGTAAATGTCGATGAACTGTCTGAAGGCCCAGGTTGTGCTATGTGGCAGCCTTGGCCTAATGGTTGGGGAGGTGAACTTAAGTTCAGTGAATTGCAGGTTCAAATCCCTCCGAACCCTACATTGCCCTAGGGACAGCAACCAATATTTGTGTATCACTTTGAGTAAAGGAGTCAGCCCTCAACCCAACTGACATGCCTTCCCATTGAACTTTCGCCCACTTCAAGTGTGTAACAATATCTTACTGTGAACTCACAGGGAGTTACTGGCTACTAATTGCATTCATTTCACAGTAACATAGTGTGAATTCGTCGTATCACAGTTAACTACTGTAAAGGCGTCAGCCTTCAACCCAACTGACATGCCTTCCCATTGAATTTTCGCCCACTTCAAGTGTTTAACAATATCTTACTGTGAACTCACAGGGAATTACTGGCTACTAATTGCATTCATTTCACAGTAACATACTGTGATATTCTGCCATAATTTGTTACTGTGAAATCCAGAGAGACTTTTCGTCATATCACAGTTAACTACTGTGCTGTTATAACAGGTGTTTCGCGGCTCTAGGCCATGATTGGGTGCACTATGTGGCTGCCTTGGCCTAATGGTTAGGGAGGTGGACTTAAGATGAGAGAGTTGCAGGTTCTAATCCCTCCTAACCCGGCATTACCCTAGGGACAGTAACCAATGTTGCATATCTGTATGTCACTTTGGGTTGCTCCTGGCCATGATTGATTGTAATTACTAATTGTCAGGCCTAATTAGAAGAAGGTCTATGATTGGAAATGTTGCTGGTTCTGCTTCCAATAAATTAAGTTGCAACCAATGTGCTACACAAACACTTTCTTAAGTTGACACCTGCTAATGCCTTTGTCTTAGTTGTGCAAAACTCCAGCATCCAATTTTAAATCAGAATATTGCCACCTAGTAAACAAAATTAGGCTATCTTGTGAAGTGCCATTGCACAATTGAAAGTCAAATGCTGCATGACATGATTGAAATTGCCTACCATCAACCAGGAACAATGGTAGTGCCCAATCAATCTGTCAATTAGTACCTGACCTCACTTGAGTACATAGGACTGTTACAAGTTCATTGAATTACTACCTGCAGCTGCCACATGCCTGATTACTCTGGTCACATGGTTAACTTTCACCTCTATATAAACTCAGACTGTCACAATGCATGAGTTGCTTGCCTAAATGATTGGTTCGCTGGCTCTCTGTCCGGCTTGTTGGTTAGTGAGCTAACTGACCGACCAACTGACTGTTTGTTGGCCAGCTGGTTGGCTGGCTAACTGACTCTTTTGGTTGACTGGATGGCTGGTTTGTTAGCTGGCTAGCCATACAACTGACTTGTTTGTTGGTTAGTTGGCTGACTAACTGAGTGTTAATTGGTTAGCCGGCTCTTTGGCTGGCTAGCTGACAACTGACTCTTTTGGTTGGCTGGTGGACTGGTTTATTGACTGGCTAGCTATTTAATTGGTATTGAGTATTATGGTAGCAGGTATCCTTTTTGGTGTGTTGCTTACTTGATTAAGAAATTTCAGGTTTGTCTAATTATGCTCAACCAGAGTATTCTATACACACTGGTTAATGTTCTATAATCCAGGAGACTACAATTATCAAATGGTAATAATATTGCACATATTGCAGATACTTGAGTTTCTCTTAAGGATAGTTCGGTCTATCAATTTAAGAGAGCAGTGTGATGGACTGGTTCCATGCCACAGTTGTCTCAGTCATGGTGGGGAATGGGAGGTGCCACAATAACATGGTAGCTACCTCTTTTGTGGTGATGAATGGAGGGGCGGGATCATGGTAGTGTGGGTAAGGTGACAGTAACTTACTGTGGTGTGGCCACAGTAAACTACTGTGAGAAGATCACAGTAAACTGTGAGGATGGCCACAGTAAACTACTGTGAAATTAATGCAATTAGTAGCCAGTAATTCCCTGTGACATCACGGGAATATTTTTTACTGTGCAGGGTTACTGGTTCCACCCTTACCTCTCCCCTCTTCCATCTACAGCCGAAGTGCCCTTGAGCAAGGTGCCCATTACTGCACATTGCTCCATGGACTGTAACCAAATACCCTGTAATACCTGTAAGTTGCTTGGGATAAAGGTGTCAGCTATAAGTGTAATGTAATGTACTATAAAACAAATCTATAGAAAAAATCCATCTGTGAAACATGTCAAGATCCCAAAAATGCTAGTAATCTTTTCCCACAGTTTAAAAAACCTGAGGAGAGCAATTTACCATGGTGTGGTGAGTATTCTCAGTATTCTCTAAATCCATACAGTTTTCACATTGAGAGCATCAGTACCAATCTAACACTATGGTGACATCCCAAAACACTGCAATCTCACACAGGTTTATGAAGACGGGTGTGCATGGGTTTTTTGTGTGTTTTTTTTAAACATACAGAATACCAATGTGAATCATGTCAAGACCCCAAAAAAGCTGTTATTTTACCCGTCAGCTTTGAAAAGTTAGTGGAGTGCAGTCTACCTTACTGTTGTTGTGGATGCTGTTTTTGTGTGAAGTAAAAGTAGCTGTGGCTGGGTAATAGTGCAAAGTGAGGCCACAATCAATGGCAATTTAGTGTTATTTGCTCAGATTGCACAAGCTGTTGCTCGGTGTGAAAGGCCTACAAAGCAGCAAGCCAGTGTTGATGCAAGCTGAAGTCTAAGGCAAACGTGAGTGAGTAGTTATGAAAGTAAATATAGTCTCTACAAATGGCTATAGTGGTAATGGTAATTTTAAAAAATGCTATGGATACTAAGTTTAATGGTTTAGCCTAAATACTGTGTTTTTGTCACTGTAAAGGGGTTAAAACGCCATTACTTTGCAGGACTTCATCCATCCATCCATCCATCCATCCATCCATTAATTAATTAATTCATTCATTCATTCATTCATTCATTCATTCATTCATTCATTCATTCACTCACCCATTCACTCATTCACTCATTCTCCTGCTTTCTGAATATGATGCTACATGTTGTGCATCCTTCCCGAACAACTGGAGAATACTAAATAGCCAGCATCTTAGATATGTCTGGTAAATTGTAGCTCCATTGCCAAAATATCTTATTGAAGATATCTTTTGAGAGTACCCTTCATCTGTGTTCACAAACCAGACCACAGATAAACAACTGGACCCAAGTTGGGGGTCATGGCAAGTCCAGCGTATTTATAAACTTTAAGGGAAAGGGGTATGGTAACTCAGAGTGCACGGTACATTTTCAGTGTTAATAAACTAATTGGAGATTAGGACCAACAAGAAAAGTATTAAATCTGATGTAATGAGTGAAGTGTTGAATTAACACTGTTAAGCCAAATCTTTCCTGTCAATTAAATTCAGACTTTCACCTGATGGATCACCTCTGTGTCACTCTGACTAATTTAATACTAGGCCTTAATATCATATTTCAGATTCCTCTAATAGCTCATACAGATCTTTGAGCTAGTATGTGATGTACCTGGTTTTCTCAGTGAAGCGATACTATCATTACTATCTCTCTTCAGTCCTCTGGAACACTATGTGATTCATTTCAACCAAACTATCAGTAATTACGAGCCAACACTGATGTTTCCATGCCTTGCTGTGTTTGCGATGAAGTGAATGTGTCTTGAAATCTATCAATCATCTGGCATTTAGAGTCACTCCCACACAAATTGAATGCACGACAAATCGAAGAGATGGTCTCGAGACAATACAGAAACTAAACTGTTGTTTAAACTTTACTTACTGTGTGGATCTGGCAACCAGTATCTGGCAACCTTTATGTCATTTGTGTATTACCCACTCACTGACCATCTGCCCATGACCTACCACAGCTGCAGAGCAATGCTCATACTCGGGGGGTTAATTTTCAAACACAGTTTTTAATTCACTTTGCCACACATCAAGTTATTGTTCGATGTTCAATTTATTCATATCATATATTACATTACATTACATTACCTTTAGCAGGTGTTTTTATCCAAAATGGGGGGGGGGTTACAGGTTGTAAGGGCCCAAGCACTAATACCACTGACTGGGGCTCTTAATGGGGTCCAACATTTGAATCTTTCATGGGGTCCATCATTTCTGGTGGCTCCCCCGCAAAGGCTGTCAGGATATTGTACATATGTATAATTCTTAACCAGCGTTGACTTTGTTCCTGCCATGCCCTGGTCCTCTATTATCAATGTAACAGTTTTCAACAGAAATCATATGCACAGTAACCTTTGGAAACCATTCAGACTGGTTGGCTCCAATCATACTATGTACACATTCACCTCTCTCACTTTTTCCAAACCCCTGATTGCACTTTTGGGTCTCCAAGAGGTTCATATAGACAGCCTGTAAAAAAAATCCTCAGGCAGTGGCGGTTCTACCTTTTTTTAGGAACAGGGGCCACCATGGGGCCAAATGTAACCTTCAGGGGCCAACAGGGTCACCACCATCTGATATCCAGTGATGACGCGGCTTAGATAAACATCAATTGGCGACAAGGCAATACACATTATCCAGCAAGTGGCAAGAAAACATCATAGTCTTAATGAATTAAATTACCCATCATAGCCTCATTGTTAATAGGCTACCAGCCTTGCAGATTTTGTTGAGTGTATTGCATACTCTAATACATCATACCTACATATTGCTCATTTTTCAAACGTACTTTTCTACAGTATGCTGACAGGAAAGACCATCGACTTCTACGCTACTATCCAAATACACAAATGAATAATTCAGCAGGCCTATTCCTTTTCAAACTTAAATAAAACATTATGAATCAGTATCATTTGCAATACTTATTTTTTTATTCAATCTATGTGCATGAATGACACATCAAACATAATCAACAACATATAGATAGGAGCAGATAGCAGTGTTATTGTGGATGACACAGGACTAAGTAGTTTGATCATAAAATGCTTTGAAAAGCATGGGCTGGAGTATCATAACAACCTAGTCGGTCATGGCTATGGCAGAAATGCTGTTATGACTGGAAAGCACTCTTGCGTTTGCACACAAATTCAGGATGTGGCAAAATGTGCACATTATGTACATTGTAAGGTTCACCGCTTATATCTTGTGATTGTGGATAGTGTGAAATCACTGACTAAGGCAGCTTGTTTTTTAACTTTTGCATAAGTTGCACAATTTCTTGTCAGGATCTTACGTGCATACAGAATGGCAGGATGCTCTGGACGTCAAAATGTCTGCGGAGAAGCAAATAGAAGAAATAAGTGAACATATCAAACATTATGCAAAGAATTTTTTTTTTCCTTTAAATTAAAATATTGAACTGAACACACCAGTGTGTGGTTACAACAGCAAGAGAAGAGAATGACCATTACCATTATGCCATCACTTATAAACATTTTAAATTGCTAAATGAATCTATGTATGCATGTCTGTCTGCAGATGTGTGCAAAATATTGGATCTGTGAAATGTATATTATATGTGGCAAGACCATAATCTTCTTTTGGAAATCTAGATCAATACAGTACTTCTACTCTAATATTGTTAAGCAATGAATAGTTGTCAACTGACAAACTTCAACAGGATACTGGCTGGGCATAGCCTACATACCCTCAGGTCCAGGTGGCGCACAGCACAGCTGTTCTTCACTGGCTCCTCTGCTGCACTGGGACAGGTCTACAGAGCAAATGGAAAAATAAAACAATCACAGTTAGTGCAATTCACCTTGTCTGTAATATGTTGGTCACATGTAAGACAAATACAACTTATAAATAACCTATAGTTCCAATTTAGTTATTTTATTTAATAAAATGCAAATAAGTAGGCTACATTACACCCATACAACACAGTATCATTACTTATGTGGCTGCTATTACTGCTTAAGCACTTAACTATTTTGTACTGTACTTATTAGGCTACCAAGTGGACTTGCTGTACAACTTATAATTGGCCTAGGCATTTGGGTGCTAAAACAAGTCTAGACCACTGAGCACTTCTCCTCGACACAATCTCAATGAATAATGCCATTTCCAGAACAACACATGTAATTATTTGTGGTCATCTCGATTTGTTGAACAAATAGGTCAAGTTATAAACAAAATAACAACTTGTGATTGTGATGACGCTAGCCTAACAAGTGCAGTGGATTACTTTGCATATGCTTACTCAGCTATTTATTTTCTTTTTCAGGTTTTAGGTCAGGTAGACACTGTATTCAGGGGCAAATCTAAGCAGACCGGCGAATTTAAACATTCTAACTTCTTCCTCATAAAGGACTAAACACCAGTAGCCTAAGTATAGGAAAGTGTGTTCAAATAGTGGCTATGTTTACACGTGAAATACAAGGTAGGCTATAACTTAACACAAACGAAGCTATACAAAAGGCTGAATGACCCAAGGTTAAAAGGCATTGCTAACGATGGTTGATTAGCATAATTCACACCTTTAATTATTTGCGATCTCTCTAGGAGTTAAATGGAGCGTTTTTATCATCACTTTCCATCTTCCACATTTGCAAACTTCTTTCAACAACAGGTTGGTTGGAAACAGACAATGATTAGAAAGTATGGGTGCAGTATCTAAACCTAAACCTAAACCTTACAACAAACAAGAAGATTTGACTCACCAAATAACAAAGTCAGCTTGTTAAACTTCCATCTCCTTCCTGGCTGGCATTAAGTTTACAGAATTGTTGCTACTCTTTGATTCGCGTGGAAGGGGAGTGGTAGCCATTCATCACAAAGATTTTTTAAGGAGGCACGTAGAACTAGATTTTTAAGGAGGCACTAGATTTTTTTCAAGGAAGACTATTCAGTTGTATTGACGCAATCGGCGCACTGCCACCAACAGTTTGGAGGTGGAACTGCAGTGACCATTTAAAAATTCCCCACTTCTGGTTTTCTCGCCAGGTGATTGTCAGAACAGGGGCCGTTCAGGGGCCAATCAAATTGGAGGAGGGGCCTCGGCCCCTGTGGCCCCGCCCCTAGATCCGCCCCTGTCCTCAGGTAATTTTCAGTGCACTTTGGGCCACTATGGGGGTCGTGTTCCTTTGTCGGAATCACTCCCCTGAGAGCAGCGATAGGCACACAGGATGTCAGCACTTTTCTTGTCACCCACATTCTCAAAAAAAGAAAAGGGGAAAAAAGCTTTTACAGCCGCTGAGCAGATAAGAGCAAATGCAGGTGGGTGTGCATTTCAACAGGTGCTGTTCAATTAATATTTCAAGAGCGACGTGTCAGGTCAGGGAACACCTCTTTTCCCACTTCCAACCGTATCAGGCCTACGTTGTAAACATGTTCATAATTAATGATCTTATTAATGATTTCATGAATGATATTCAACTTCACATAATTGGTATTCATTGTAACTTAGTAACATGCTGGACAATAGACAATTCCCCATTAGCATATGTGACGTGAGAAGAAGAAATTAAGATAAGTCGTAATGTCCTAATGGCAGACACCCCCGTGGCAATGAGTGACACTGGCCTAACCACAGGGTCACATGCACATCCATCTTCAAAACGAAGCTTATTTGCACATCAACCATGATGATAAGATGATGTCATCACCATGTGGGCCAATTAACCCTAAGTGGTTGCCCTGGTTTTAGCTTCTCTGCTACATTATGGGGAGCTGTGGAAGGTATTGACTGCTGCTCAAATATTTTTCTACTCTTTGCTTTTTTCTACAATGGCATGCAAGCGATCTGCTTTCAGTATTAAACCTTGCAATGCATTGTACAACTGTGTAACAATACAACAGGAGGCAATATAAGGCATTCTATTCTATTCTACTCTATGGTATGTATGTCAGATAAGGGCATACATAGGAAACGTAAGTGAGAGAGTGAAAGGAATGTGGGAAAAAAGGATCAATGCCCATTTCCAATTTTCTACAAATCTGTCAATGCACATGAAAATCAATGCACACATTCCATATTTCATATGAATTTCACATTCCATGTTCTGCATTCCATAGCCTGTATTCTATGCATGGTCAAACAAGTAAACAAGTTTTTGGGTTGTCTTTTTTGGGGAAGACGAGTAAAATCAATCGAACATGTACTGTAGGCCCCTACATGAAGGCCATCACAGAGTGAGTGCAGAAAATCACTTTTTTCTAGTGCTGGTAGGCAGAGTGGATGGAGTGTAGGCTACCTCTAACATTCAATACCACTGCCCTTCCTTATGCTATGTCACATTTTCAAATTGCATTTATCAACCTCGCAATGACCTTCAGCCATGGAGGGAAATAACCAAACCTTTTGGCGCATGACCTTCTCATTCCGAATAAGGATTTAGAATATATATAGGCTACACACACTCTCCATACGGTATGTCTAAAGCTCCTGGATTGAAAATACCACATCTTTTCTGACTGCTTTCAGCAGGGCTGGAGCTGAGCTGACTGCATTGAAAGCTCCACTGCTTCTGGGCTTCCAAATCAGTCAGAAATCTGACTGTTTAACTGAGAGGCCCCATGGGAGGTACTGTAAGGCCACTGTACAATACCAGGAATAACGGGCACATTTCTCCCCATAATTGTCACTTCCCCCTGACTGGTCATGCATTTACAATTGTTCTTTTCACTTCTCTGTGGTGTACTTCTCAGACCAGCATTGAAATGTTCCAAATACTGTACATGTCTTCCCCCTTCAACTTGTCCTTGCTTGTGCACATCACTGCTTTCACTTTTTTTGTTTCCAAGACCTAATGTTGTTTCACAAAATAATAAGCTCACGAGCACCACTTGTTCAAAATCCATACTGTGCAGTTCAAAACTTACTTATATCTCAAAGAATGTTTCAATGCCACCAGAATGCCAAGTCCTTGTGGTAGTGTTCACCGAGAAGATTGTCATGATGTCAATAAGAGTACAATGTACACATTGTATGTAATGTAAACTAAAGTGCATTTTTGATGACAGTGCTTGTATTTGTTTTCTTTCTCCTACAGCATATCAATTTACATTTGTGAAACAGAAGGTTACACATTGCTGTGGGTTGGAGAGAGTGATTTCATGAGCTCGGACAGGCACGTATAGTAAATCTAATGGCATTGCCAGTCAAATGTCATGCTTATGATGGAGTGACCATCACTAGGGTTGCGGGTGTGCTCTGACTGTTACACCAACAAGCCTCATTAGTGTAGCGGTCAAACCCCCGGTTTGGTAGACCAGAAGGCCTGGTGCGAGTATTGTGGCAACCCTATGCCCCTCCGCTACCCTTACCAGACTGACACGGAAAAGAAAGACTTGTAAAACAGTGCATATGAGAAATTAAACACAGAAAATGAACATGCCGATGAATCCCTCCTTGGGCAGAATCTTACGTACATGCAGAACGTTCCTGATGCCCCTCTAAGAAATAAGAGAACTGGTTCATGTGTTTGTCTTCATACACGAACGTAAATATTCACCTGACGGCAACAGACTCGTTCAGGAGGCCCTTGAGTGGAGAGACCATTCAACGTAGAGCCAACATAATCCTTTACAAGATGCCTGCAGTTGAGCAACAGTCTTTTTTTTTACGCATCAATTCAGAGCACCATGGGATTTTCATAATTTGCTTTTTCCAAGAGTACGACACATTTTTTGTTTTCTGATCAATCCTTTTCGCACCACCATTTTGAAACTGCCTGAGATTTCTCAACATGTGCCTTTTATGATTGTGGCTGCAGCTCCAGCTCTAACTGGTCACTCTTGAGGAGTTGGCGAATGCTGCCTCCCCCCCTGAGGGAAGCTCTAAGTGTCTGGTCCGTGGCCAGTCTACGCTCAATGCTTCGCACATGGACACAGTGACCTGCCAATGAATGCCTCTGGCATCTTACAATGGCAGCTACTGCTGCTACTACGTGAGATGTTTGGAAAACTGTGTTGTGGTTCACTTGTTTGTTTGTTTACCAAAAGTGTCAGTGAAAAAAGAGGCATTCACAAAAAAATATTTCAGTAACACTGTTACAACAATGTTGCAAGATGTTACGCTGTTACAAGATGTTGAGGCAAATCTATTCATTTTTATCCATCATTTAAAAAATGCATTTGAGAATGTGCACCAACTACAGTAAGGCTGTAATATTGCAGTATATGACTGTAGGTTCAATCCACTGACAAACTACTGGTATGTGATCCTTTTTCTGACATCACAAAGTCATCGTTCGAGGCTATTGGTTTATTTTGTACTGGAAAACAAAGGACCACCACATCCAGTGCTTGCGGTGAGCTCCAGATGTTCAGATGACTTGCATTGCGCGCTACATATGTAAATCTCACTCAATCAGGCAGTTTCAACATTATTGTAATTCAATTGCAGAGCTCATGATTTAGGTGGTGACATTAACCATATGTATGCTCATCTGCACACAGTGCGCTCTGTCTAATGAGGGCTGGGTACGTGTGTGTGTGAGGGAGGGAGGGAAGGAGAGAAAGAGAGAGACAGAGAGAGAGAGAGAGAGAGAGAGAGAGAGAGAGAGAGAGAGAGAGAGAAAGAGAGAGAGCAATCCTGTCTAACTAGAGCACTGCAGCCAGAGTGCCTGAGTATCTGATGGGGATGGTGTGTGTGGCATATTGAAAAGGGGGTGTGGCGTCTCCCATAAACCCTGCGTGATGAATTGCAGAGTGCCCATGGAGGTGGCATAACTGGAGGTGGAGTGTCCAATATCCATGCCAGCTATTGAGAGTGAAGTCAGGGGGGCGAGCTTCATCCATTTATTTCAGGTGGCATGTACCAAGGTGGCAGACATGAGTTGAAGCCTATGACTCATGTATTTGGTACCCTTAAAAGATCAGGCTCCAACCAATGACTGTCTGTGTTCATTGGCTTCAACAGGCTGGAAGGCTGACGCCCCACTGCTACTGCCTGTACAGTAGCTGCCTGTCCCCTAACAACAAGGAAGACGAAAGGGGAGACAAAGGGGTATGTTCTCATGGGCCCCGTGAATAGAGAGGGCCTAGAATTTGGGCCTCATTACATTGCATGTATCGAGTGGGGGATGGGGACTTTTGATTTCCTTTGTCCCAGGCCTGGCCAACACTGTCAGCAGCCCTGCGAAGCAGTTATCTTGTTTTTGTGCTGACAGGCAGCTCACAGGTTCAGGAATAATTATGACAATACAACAGGCTACAATTGAGATCATTACAGGTCATGGGTCCAACTGACCTTTCTGTGGAAGGCCTGGCCGGTCATGAAGGCCAAGCTGTAACCACTAACCAGTCAGGGAATTAGAGAAATCATGGAAACCTTTTTTTTGGCCTGGCCTTGTATGTCTTTGTTCTGTTTCCCTTTCATGTTCTTCGCTATGCTCATTTTTGCTTGTGTTGAACGTCCTTCCTGTCTTACAGCAGGAAACAACAGATACCACCGCTGGATTAAGAAGTCTTTAGAGATCAGAAAACGCAGCCGAAAAACCATGAGCAGGGATGAAGGGGGCATACATGCTCTCACACACCTGGACCACCATCCCAAGAGGACAATTCTAACAGCAGGAGGTGTGTGACCAACCTGTCATTATTGACAGGGAGGTCACACCTCCACAACAACATCAGCTGATTTTAAAGCACGTCACATATCAACATCCCTGTGACCCTCTGATGAGGACGGAACTTATACCGTCGAAACATGTCAGGTAAAAGATAAAACTTTAACATGACCGAAGTAAAAGAAAAACCGTGGGTTAGCGGTTAGGGCGTCAGACTTGTAGCCCAAAGGTCGCCGGTTCGACTCTCGACCCACCAGGTTGGTGGGGGGAGTAATCAATCAGTGCTCCCTCCCATCCTCCTCCATGACTACATACCCTAAGCATGGTGCAGTCCCACTGCACTGCTCCCTAGAGGTGCCATTGAGGGCTGCCCCCTTGCACGGGTGAGGCATAAATGCAATTTTGTTGTATGCACTGTGCAGCGTTAACTTGTGTGCTGTGGAGTGCTGTGTCACAATGACAATGGGAGTTGGAGTTTCCCAATGGGCTTTCACAAAAAAACTTTGCACAACACTCATTTTGTCTAACTGTGAACACAACTTAGTGCTTTATACACAATTTCCAAATGATAACACACCCAGACTTCATATGACCTTCCCAAAATGACTTTTGACTATCTTTTGTTTTGAATAGAAAAACTAAATGTGTGTTTTTAATTTTTACTGCCTGTGTTCAGTTGTTGCAATGTGTGCTTGTAATGTGATGTGTGTTAACTATTTTGTACAAAAACAGTTCATTTCACAACTCACAGCCGTGTTGGGTTTTGCCATGTCAGTTTTGTTAATATAGTTTGTTGTTGTATTTGTGTGAAAAGTTTTGCTAAATCAGCTTAAGTTACTAAAAATGAGCTTTGGAGAGATCTCAAAGACTGTAACAATGCATTTGGAGAGGGCTCCAAAGCACCCACTCCCAAGGAACATGTTCTTTTACACAGTAAAAAGTTACAAGGATTTCAGATTAATTTACTGTGAAATCTCACAGTTAATTACTCTGATGTTCTGGTACACTATGCTACTGTGATGGTCATACGGCACACAGCAAATTAGTCTGAAATCATTGTATCACTTGCCATTTCTCACCTAACTTGCACATCACAGTATTTTACTGTGCTCTTCAAGGATAACCAGCATGCCAAAGTGATAAACTAGGAAACATCACAGTAAACTACTGTGTGGGCGGAGTATCTATTGAATTATTAGTGCATTGGGGCACAACTTCAGTCATAGACAGGTTGGGCTCTTCATTACTCCATCACACCTTTCATTGACATTTTCAGCAAATTATTTCATTCTTAATGTCTTGGGGTATACATGTATACACCCATTATCAGTTGACTATTTTTTCCCCACTCTCTGTCAAATAACAGAAGAATGAGCTTATATATATTGGGAGATATACATGACCATCTTCATGACGGTGGGAATATGGTCATTTTTCTTGTGTACCACTTTAAATAGTACAACCGCTACAATAAACAGAGAATATAACAAGGAGTAATATTTTGAAGCACACTTAGGATATTCCTTCTAGATAAATGGCTCTCCATAAGTGCATCGCATGATGGGACACGATCTGAAGCCCTGATGACTAAATAGTTTGCTGTAAATGTCCATGAAGTGTCTGAAGGCCCAAGTTGTGCTATGTGGCAGCCTTAGCCTAATGGTTAGGGAGGTGGACTTAAATTCGGTGTGTTGCAGGTTCAAATCCCTCCAAACCCTACATTGCCCTAGGGACAGCAACCATTATTGCATATTTGTATATCACTTTGAGTAAAGGCGTCAGCCCTCAACCCAACTGACATGCCTTCCCATTGAACTTTCGCCCACTTCAAGTGTGTAACAATATCTTACTGTGAACTCACAGGGAGTTACTGGCTACTAATTGCATTCATTTCACAGTAACATACTGTGAATTCGTCATATCACAGTTAACTACTCTAAAGGCGTCAGCCTTCAACCCAACGGACATGCCTTCCCATTGAACTTTCGCCCACTTCAAGTGTGTAACAATATCTTACTGTGGGTTCAGTAGAAAATACTGTGAACTCACAACGAGTTACTGGCTACTAATTGCATTCATTTCACAGTAACATACTGTGACATTCTGCCATAATTTGTTACTGTGAAATCCAGATAGACCTTTCGTCATATCACAGTTAACTACTGTGCTATTATAACAGGTGTTTTGTGGCTCTAGGCAATGATTGGGTGCACTATGTGGCTGCCTTGGCCTAATGGTTAGGGAGGTGGACTTAAGATGAGAGAGTTGCAGGTTCTAATCCCTCCTAACCCAGCATTGCCCTAGGGACATTAACAAATGTTGCATATCTGTATGTCACTTTGGGTTGCTTCTGGCCATGATTGATTGTAATTACTAATTGTCAGGCCTAATTAGAAGAAGGTCTATGATTGGAAATGTTGCTGGTTCTGCTTCCAATAAATTAAGTTGCAACCAATGTGCTACACAAACACTGTTTTAAGTTGGCACCTGCTAATGCCTTTGTCTTGGATGTGCACGCCAAAACTCCAGCATCCAATTTTAAATCAGAATATTGCCACCTAGTAAACAAAATTAGGCTATCTTGTGAAGTGCCATTGCACAATTGAAAGTCAAATGCTGCATGACATGATTGACATTGCCTACCATCAACCAGGAACAATGGTAGTGCCCAATCAATCTGTCAATTAGTACCTGACCTCACTTGAGTACATAGGACTGTTACAAGTTCATTGACTTACTACCTGCAGCTGCCACATGCCTGATTACTCTGGTCACATGGTTAACTTTCACCTCTATATAAACTCAGACTGTCACAATGCTTGAGTTGCTTGCCTAAATGACTGGTTCGCTGGCTCTCTGTCCGGCTTGTTGGTTAGTGAGCTAACTGACCGACCAACTGACTGTTTGTTGGCCAGCTGGTTGGCTGGCTAACTGACTCTTTTGGATGGCTGGTTTGTTAGCTGGCTAGCCATACAACTGACTTGTTTGTTGGTTAGTTGGCTGACTAACTGAGTGTTAGTTGGTTAGCCGGCTCTTTGGCTGGCTAGCTGACAACTGACTCTTTTGGTTGGCTGGTGGACTGGTTTGTTGGCTGGTTAGCTATTTAGTTGGTAGTGAGTATTATGGTAGCAGGTATCCTTTTTGGTGTGTTGCTTACTTGATTAAGAAATTTCAGGTCTGTCTAATTATTCTCAACCAGAGTATTCTATGCACACTGGTTAATGTACTATCATTCAGGAGACTACAATTATCAAATGGTAATAATATAGCACATACTGCAGTTACTTGAGTTTCTCTGTGGTTATGAATAGATAGGTCTATCAATTCACGAGAGCAGTGTGATGGACTGGTTACATGCCACAGTTGTCTCAGTCATGGTGGGGAATGGGAGGTGCCACAATAACATGGTAGCTACCTCTTTTGTGGTGATGAATGGAGGGGCGGGATCATGGTAGTGTGGGTAGGGTGACTAACTTACTGTGGTGTGGCCACAGTAAACTACTGTGAGAAATCACAGTAAACTGTGAGGATGGCCACAGTAAACTACTGTGAAATGAATGCAATTAGTAGCCAGTAAGCCACTGTGACATCACGGGAATATTTTTTACTGTGTATGTATTGGACACATGAATTGCCTTTAACTGCCATGTTGGGACTGACCTCACCCCTAGTTTCCACAACTTTCAATAATTAGCAGCAAGTTTGCCGGAGGAAGACCCCAGTTGTGTCCCAAATGCTGCATTTTAAAAACATATGGGAGATAACGTAGTGTGTGGTGGGCACTTTGTTCTTTGAGCTGCAATTAGATGGTTCTGTCCAACACATTAAGGGCTTGAAGAGAAGTTAAACCACCCCAAGGGACTGGCATTTTCACTGCTATTAAACAGCATATACCCCACAGCTAAATAGTTTGACATTATACACGCATAGTACTCTTGACAGACAGGAAGGATATATATACTTATAACACATTATTTCAACAGGACACAGACTGTATCACCAAACGGAACACCCAGTCCCTTGCTCACTCATTCATTCACTCACGTGGCCGTGCAGGAGCCACATATACAGTCTCTCCCCCCGATGCCAACACATGCTCCACCACATTTTCCCATTTATCACGGCCAGTGATCCTGCTATGATGAATCTGCAGTTTCTGCAGCGAAATTCAATCAGCGGCAGCAAAACGTTGCCGGCGTCTCTGTCACCTGTTGTGGCGGCGGAGCGGAGCGGGGGGGCTGATGTATTTACTCATCAGCGGCGTCAATGGCGACCGCAGGGATCGATGGGGGCCATAACCGCAGCGACCGGCCGAGCAACCGGCAGACTGGCCCGGCCGCCACCGCAGTACGTAGTGTCACAGCCAGGTTATCACTGCAGTCATCCCGGCTCAAACACACACACCGGCCGCCCACGCTGTTGACACCGCCGTTACCACAGCCACCACCACTACTGCCACCTCTATCACTGCCACCGCGGTGAGGAAGTCGTGGGCTCCTCCGTGCTCAGTGAGATTTATGTGTCGGCGGCGGGCATCAGGGAGCCCGATCAGCTGTCACACTTTCCGTACTTGATGTCTCCATGCATGCGGGAGCGTCCACGTGATCCTCATGTATATTTCACCATGATGGCTCATCGCTACAGCAGTAGCGGTGTTAGTGGCAATGCAGTGGGGGGAGGGGAGGGGAGGGGAGGGGGAATGATTAGGTGGCAAGACATGGCTCCCAACAAACGACAGGTTCCTGGTAGGCCTATTTGGGGGAAGAGCATAGAGGATGGGTAATGTGTGGGGCTGTTGTGTCGAAATGGGCTGCTGTCAGTACTGTTATCCCTAACCCTAACCCTAATCCTTACACCTGACCCAGAAGGGATTTGTTGCTCAGGTCAATGAGCAGACCAAATCGACAGGACAGGGAGGTCCATCATCTCACCATATAACAAAAATCTGCACCCAAAACTGATCTGAAGGACCCTAAAGGTAGCCTCAGCTAGTGTTTGCTCAAAGTGGATGAGAACTAACTGTAGTATGTTTGTCACATTTAATTGCTCACAGTACATCACCACTTTCTTCTAATGGTAGCCTTTCTTGTTCCAGATATATCGAAACAATGGGGGTGCTGGGTGGGTAGACGCTGTAGGTCCAAACAGACAACAAATTCCTGGTACTTGGGTAACTGGTGTAAGGGGTCAGGTCCGACGACTGATTGTATAATTTTAGTTTGTGCCCACAGCTGAGCTGATGCCATGGTAGGTAAGCTTCCACAG
>NC_085866.1:34214967-34219967 GCF_034702125.1 Engraulis encrasicolus | reverse complement strand
AATACGCTGGCTTCCCGTTCCCTTAATAAAACAAGACGGCGTTTTAAGCAGCCCCAGACTCTGTGGACTGGAAATAAACAGCCCCACCACCCCCCAACTCCATAATTGTGAGGACTTTTTTTGTTCATAAACTACCTCCCTTGAATGCTTTATCCACTCTTTGGGGCCAAATGAAACAACACTAGCTGTGTGTTGAACGAAAGCATCTGAAAAGAAATTTAAGCAAAAACGCTTAACACAAACAAACAGCTTTTTTCACTGCATGCACCTTTAGAAGCAAAGTAATAATGACAGCAAACGGAGGATAAGTATTGCATTTCTAAGTGCTTAAGCCAATAATCACACGGCTATTCTCCAATCTGAGTATCTGCAACGAGAGTCATTAAATAGGAAAGAGCACTTTATATGTCATTAGCTCATTCTTTTTAGCTTTATACAGTAGTATTAGCATTGGAATCCATTGATACGCTGCATTGTTAAGAAGAAAGCCTGTGAAAAACAAATAGACTTCCACTGATAATTTCACTCTGTTGCTGTGCCAAGAAGCCCGAAGCCATACAGTATATTGGATGGCGTTCAAGCTCCACTTGAAAATGACTATTTGTGTAAATTCTGTGGAAAATGTCAATAAACATGGTGTACGTATTTTGTTCAGCGTCTATATGAGAAGTATTTACAATATGTCTGTGTGTTTATTTGCCATCTTTTTTGTCACTGTTGTTATCTTAGCTCACCACCCAGCTGGAGTCACTTTGCCCCACGGGCACAAACGTTGAAGAATTTTCTTGTAACAAAGGAGGTTTCTAGGCTGATTGCATTTCAGTGTACGGTAGATAGAACTCCTTTCCCTATGTTATTTCAAGTCCCATTTCCCCTACAGTATAAACACCTCCATTTCCATTTCCCTCATTATAATTACTATATTCTCACTATGAAAGTGTAATTTTGGAGCCTTTGAAAAAGCTTCAGAACCACGTTTTGCAGCTTAAAACTCATAGTCCATTACTGTTTGATATAGCCTTTGTGAGCTTTCCAAGTGTTCCAAGACTCTACATTGGCATTTCTGATTCTCATTGCTTGCTCTCTGCGATATGTTAATCAATAATGAATTGCAATGTACTTCAAATGATGATTGATTAACGTTGTTGACATGTCTAAGAAATGATTGATGTTCATTGTGTAGAGGGGGGGTACAGCACGTATATATCAGTGAAACATGTACAAGCTGGAATGGTTCATTCTTCGAAATGATGTGTATGCAAATCCTCAGTGCTTTTGATTTATGTAAATATGACATATCAATTATAGCACACGAGAGCCATGTAAATGAGTTTCTTCTTTAAGTTTGAGGAATCACTCTGAAGGAAATCTTTTTTTTAAAAAAACATACAACAGGAGAGGGCATTTGTATGCATTGCCAACTTTGTTGGACTTTCCCATATGTGGGGGAAAAAAAGAATTTTGCTCTTTCATAATGCATAAGCAAAGGATTCATTTTCATAGCTATTCCGCTGTGTTCCCTAGATGTAATGTGCAATATGCTGCTATTAATCTGCAGAGTCGTCCTGGTGAAGCATGCTGGAATTTCTTGAAGCTGACGCTTTTAATTCCAGTCAAGTGGAGGAAAATTCTCCCCAAACCCCACTCCACCTCTTCCCAACTGCCCAACATCACCCCTCCAACAGCCCTCCACTCCTGCTCTCTCACTCTTCCTCTTTTCCTGTCTATCTGTCTCTGCCCATCAGCTCTCCTGCATCCATCCATCCATCCATCTATTCTCTCTCTCTCTCTCTCTTGCTCTCTCTCTCTCCCTCTCTCTCTCTCTCTCTCTCTCTCTCTCTCTCTCTCTCTCTCTGTCTCTCTCTTTCTCTCTCTCTCCCTGTCTGTGGCTGCAGGGACGCTGCTGCTCACTCTCTCTCACACACAGACACACACACACACACACACATCTCTCTCCGTCTCTATCCCCCCCTCCCATGTCTGTCTGTCTCTCTCTCTCTCTATGCCTCTGTCTCTCTGTTTCTCTACGTTTCTGTCTGTTTCTCTCTCTCTCTCTCTCTCTCTCTCTCTCTCTCTCTCTCTCTCTCTCTCTCTCTCTCTCTCTCTCTCTTGTTGCAGGGATGCTGCTGCTTTA
Source organism: Engraulis encrasicolus (assembly GCF_034702125.1). Classification (NCBI taxonomy): domain Eukaryota; kingdom Metazoa; phylum Chordata; class Actinopteri; order Clupeiformes; family Engraulidae; genus Engraulis; species Engraulis encrasicolus. Next base: position 34,217,833 of record NC_085866.1, on the reverse strand, counting down.
TGTGTTGCTCATGGCGTATGGAGTGAAATGTGCCTTGAATAAGGAGTCGAGTCGAGTCGAGCCGGGCTTGGTTGGGATGGGCAGAGCCAATATGCTGTCCCAAGTCCCCAGAGGCAGGGACACGTCCAGATGGCCTGCTGCGAAAAGGAAAACACACATCACACAGATATACACGTGCATACATACAGTACACTGATGCACACATGCACGAGTACGCACACACACGCACGTGGGCGCGCACGCACGCATGTGCGCACACACACACACACACACACTCTCTCTCTCTTTCTCTCTCTCTCTGCACACACACACACACACACACACTCTCTCTCTTTCTCTCTCTCTCTGCACACACACACACACACACTCTGCACACACGCGCACACACACACACACACACGCACACACACACACACATGCACGCACGCACACACACACACACACACACACACACACACACACACACACACACACACACACACACACACACACACACACACACACACACACACACACACTCCACCATCCTCTTTCCCCCCTCTATCTATCCACAATATGTTTCTCTTCATGGGATGGCAGCAAAGCAAAGGGAGACAGAGAGGTCTGAGTGTTGGCTCACGACCTGAACATCACTGCAACATCAAATTGGAGCGACCCCAGTCAACGCAGACGACACCCCACTCTCACAGCATCACAGCCAACGCGTCTCATGGAAGCATATTGGCATTCTGGATCTGAGATGAAGAGTATTCGCTGCCTGAGCTTGGCTGCTATTCAGGATCGCATGCTACATGCCTCCTGGCTCACTGTGGATCTGCTGGAGATGAAGGAGCGATATAAACAATGCTGAGGGACGTATGACAATATCCTGTAATATCCACTTGAACTCAAAAGGATTGGCAAATATACAGTATATAATATATAGTGTAGCATCTCTACATATACAAAAATGCACTGTAAAAAGTGCTGCTTAGAACAAACTTGAAAACTAGAGCTAGAACTATCTTGCTTAATTGACATGTGTCCATGGTACTTGTAAAAACAAGTTATACCTGCATAACCAAGCAGTACCTTGGCCTTCCTGGCAGTGTTATGGCTTACATCTTTATCACAGTCAGAAATGCAATACAATCAGTGGTTCCCAAACTGGGGGTCAGGACCCCTTTGGGGATCAAGGAGGTACTGAAGGGCGGTCACGGACAAAAGGGACTTATATTCACTTGTGTGGTTAATAGATGTATTTGCTGTCCTGTGGATTTCTAGCAATATTAGTGGACAAACGACTAATAGATAATCTAGCAATATTAATCATCAAAAAAATGTCCATTAATAGTTTGTCCGCTAATATTGCTAGAAATCCATCGCTAGGCTAAGACTATGGTGGGTGGGGTCGCGAAAATATTCCAAAGTTCAAAAGGGGGTCCCTGCTGAAAAAGTTTGGGAACCAGTGCAATACATGATGCAGCAACTTCAGAGAAACGCTCCCTTGGACATTTTACCAAATGTGCCCAAATAACACACACAAACACATTTAATTGAATACATTGCTCAAAAACCTCTGGACACACACAGGTGCATACATTTACTGCCTCGGAGCAAAAAAATGTAAAAAGATGAGAAGCTATTCAGTGTTTGAATGACCACAGAGAGTAGTACGGCACCACGGCTTTCCACATGTGTGTGAGTTGCATTCAAAAAGACCTCCCCATCCGTGGAGTGGGGGCCAGGGTAATTTGCTATGAAATATCAACTGTATGCTTGACTGCTCGCATCTGGCGGAGGACTGCAGTTTTATTTAGCCGCCCTAATGTGACAATCAAAATGTATTAGCATGACAATTTAATTTCTGGAAAGGCCTTTGAGGTGGTTTGTATTAGTAAATTCTAATGCGCGAGGCTGGACACTTGGAAAGGTCTTTTCAAAGTCTTCCGCGGCACTCTTTAGCTGCCTTGCCCTCTTGCTTTCAGCCCCACTTTCTTTCTTCTTGCCCCTACTCTCACTTTCTTTTTCTCTCTCACTCACTCTCTTTCTCTCTCTCTCTCTCTCTCTCTGTCTCTTGTCCCGTCTTCCTCTTCCTTTTTACCACCCCCTCCTCTCTCTATTGCTCTCTCTCTCTCTTTCCCTCCCTCTTTCTTTCTCCCTCTCTCCCTCCCTCTCTCTCGCTCACCCTCTCTCTCTCTCTCTCTCTCTCTGCAGCGATCCAGTCAGCCAGGCCACTCACTCTCGCTCAGTGCTTTATAAATGCCAGCCAAACTCTCCTCTTAAAACTTTGTCTCCTTTCTCTCGGTGTCAAACGGGGCTTATACAGCTCCAGTTCTTGATTTAAAAATTGCTCTCAGCACACTTTATTCCCCCGCACCTCTGTGTCAGCAATCAGACCATGCGGCTTTTTTCGAGTGCTGCACATACTAGTAAATTCCTTCTGAGTAGTTTTGCCTGACAAAGGACCGCATGAAGATACATCTTGGCATATTAATTTCAAGTCTTGCCAAAAAGGGTTTAAAATATGTGCTCTTTGGACTTTTTCTTCTTTCCTTTTCTTTTGGGAGGGTGAGAGGGGGGATTTCAAATATATTTTTGGGTGTTTCTCATTATTTATAATTCTCACCTTGTGTAGTTTAACCGTCAGCATAAAATAAGATAACCACATTTTAAGGCTCAGGAGTTTTTTTTCTTTTTTTTTTTGTTCCTCACAACCCAAGAGCCAAATTAGTTTGCGGGCTAAGCAGAAGGGTTCTCCAAAGACACCAAAAGAATGCAATTAGAGGGGGAGGAAATGGAGGAAAGGCTGGTCATTTTTTTTTAAATTCTGGCCGCCAGTGTAGCAGGAGGCAGGCACTTGGTGTTGTGGTGTTTGTGGGGGGAA
>NC_085866.1:34099967-34209967 GCF_034702125.1 Engraulis encrasicolus | reverse complement strand
TGCAGTGTCTGTGGAGATTATACTGCATATAGGGCTACATCTCCTGTGTTTGTCAGACTAGTCCGCCATCCCTCCTGTAGCACTTATCCTGCAATTTAGATTAAATAAAGCTTAAAAGCTTAAAGTGTAAACTTTTCAAAAGGAGAACTTTAAGAAGAACTTTCTTTAAAAAGAAAAAAAAAACTTCAAAGAAGCTGTAACACAATTGTGAACTGTCGTATATCCAATTGCGAGTTTCATTTTTGGGTCTGGCGCGGCATTTTGGGAAATATAGCAGGGCTCTGGGATACTTTTCCCTCTGATGTTATTTTTTAACTTGGGCGTTTTTGTTTCCCTTTCTCCTCCACAGCAGACAAAACACTGTTTGGTAGGGAAACAAACAGTGGATTTATTATCATCACTCTATGCTATAGTCACTTTGTTCTGTGTTATGTCTGAGAAGATCATACATAAAGTCCTATATAGGCTACTGCACTTCTTGTGTTTGTCACTTTTGCATATCACAGAAATCAAGTCATGTAGCGGTCACATTGCATGTGAAAGAAATAATGCTCAAAAGCTTAAAAGCCTAAAGCTTAATGCCTCGGTATAACGAGAGCTTTCACTTCACTCTGAACTACTGTAGGCCTATATCCAAGGGTAAGTTCCATGTTTTTGATCAAATGCAGCATGCAGAGGAAATAGAGCTTAATTGTGTGCCCCAGCTACAGAATATGTGTCTTCTAAGGTCTAGTCTCATCTTGATCTGTGCTGTACTGTGCTTGTAGCATATTCTCCACTGCAGCAGCAGCAGTAACAACAGTATTTGCGTCATGTTTTTTTTCTCTTTGTACTGGCCACTGGACCTGGCAATGCGAGCAGATGGACCTCGCTTTTTTCTCCTCCATCCTGAAGGTCAGAGGTGATGAAAAATAACCATCTACCGCTTCAGCCCCCACGACTTCAAAGGGAGAGAGAGAGAGAGAGAGAGAGAGAGAGAGAGAGAGAGAGAGAGAGAGAGGGAGAGAGAGGGATAGAGAGAGAGAGAGAGAGAGAGAGAGAGAGAGAGAGAGAGAGAGAGAGAGAGAGCGCACCAGACAGAAGAAGAAAAGAAACTTAATGGTGGTCCAACTGGTGATTAGCAGTACCTTGTACACTCTTGGGAGTCAAAAGAAAGCCTGGGTGACCATGGTAAAGGGTCCTTTTCATCTGGTGCCATTGTCTGGATCACATTAGCCATGCCCTGCCCCTGACAGCACTGAAATAGGCCCATTATGACTGTACAGGTAATTATAACATACCGCAGCATTGAAATGAAACTGAATAACAGCCACGTAGGGTCATTATTTTTCTTTTTTTTAACTGGTGGAGACCATAGCAAAGACAGGGTGTTTTTCTCCTGAAATCCATTTTAGACCATTGTATAAAATCAATGTAGAAAAAGAACTATTATAAATCACATTAAAACACACATTTCTCCAGTGTTCTTGTTCTTTCAGCACTCTTGATAGCAATAAACTGATGAAAACAAAATGGTGTGAATTGCAGTGTCTTGCTTATATTTTGTTATTTGTTTTTTTTTCCTTTAAGTACAGAGAATGCACACATGTCCAACATGTCAGCAGCGTGCTAAATAAACTGAAGTTAGGAAGAACTTATCAGCGTACAGACATTTACAATTTCTTTTTTGTTTGGCTTTTTGCAAGAATTTTAATTTCACTTGTCCCCTCGAATCTCCCAAAAATATTATGCAAATGCAACACATCCAGTGTAGTTTTGAAGAGGATTCATTAGCCTTGAGAATGTAACAGAGTGTTGCTTTAATCCCATGTTGACACACCAGGGTCAGAAAATGTCCACCTCATTCCCTGCTGACAGTCAATTGAGCTCCTCTCCACCCCAGGTTCCCTCCCTGTAAAATAGGCAGTGTTTTTCAGGGCTTTTTTGCCTTTATTTTTGACAGGACAGTGGAGGAGAGGAAATGAGTGGGGGGAGAGACGGGTAAGGATCGGCAAATGACCCAGGCCAGAATTGAACTGGGGTCGCCAGGCCACAGGCAGGGCCTAAAATAAGCAGTGTTAACTCAACACTTACCGGGTACTCTGGGACGAAACACAGTCTCAAAGATTGACGAAATTGACTGTCTTAGTGTTGAATTAACACTGCAAAGTTTACTGTGCTGGCTGAACCTAGGGAGCACATTACTGCGGGAATGATGTGTTGAGCACCCCCAGCAGCTCTATCCCACCCCATGGACATACTGTAAAACAAGAGATGGGATGTTTCAACACAACAGACCAAATGAGCTGTTGTATCGCACACAGTCCTCTTACTGTAAATCTGAACATCAAGACACTTCCACGGCTGCATTTTTGTTGTCCCTCTGGCCACCTTTGATTCGGGCCTCTGAAGCTACAGTACACATCAGACGGGAAGCGCCTCTGTTTCATCTCGTGAACATAAAAAGAGACGACGCCACAGGACAGTATGTAAAGCGACTCCAGCTCCTGTCCAGCCGTCAGCCGGGGGATGCCGAAGGCAAGGCAGATTTGTGGGTGTGTGCGTACATGCAGTGCGCACTGCAAGACTGGATCTAATTAATGGCACATCAAGTGTGAAGAAAGGGCCCTCTTCCTCATTAGCCATGCTGCAATTGTCTGTTTGGTTTTCATTTGTTTGTTCGCCGCTGTTGTTGTTGTTGTTTGTCTTGCCTGCTGTTTCCAGTGCTGGACTGCAGCCATCCAGTGTCTATATATGTAGGCTACGTATATGACTGGGCGCAGCAGGATGACCCAGCAGTCCATTTCCCCAAGCTACGTGAATCACATGCTACGCGCACAGCACAGTCAAAGACTCCTCTCCTCCTCCTCCTCATCTTCTTCTTCATCATCCTCTTCCTCCTGCTCCTCCGATGTTCTCTCGCTGTGTGAGAGCGAACATGCGTACAAAATAGGTCACAGAACAAGTTAGTCAGTATCTTACGTTTCCACGGGAATAACAAAGCTTTTCGAGCTCTCTTTTCAGGTAGTGGCATGGTGCGTTCTGGTACCCCAGAGAGAGCAAGAGCCAGACAGACAAGGAGGTAGGGATGGAGAGAGGGGTGGATGGAGAGAGAGACAGAAGGGGAGAGAGAGAGAGAGAGAGAGAGAGAGAGAGAGAGAGAGAGAGAGAGAGAGAGAGAGAGAGAGAATAAAAGTACAGAGATGTGCTGAGAATCCTTCTTGTGAAGGAAAGCATACTGTAGTCGAGATGTCTGGGGAATATGTAGGAACAGTCGGACAGAGAGGGCTTTTCAGCTGCGTGCTGTAAAAAAAGAAAGTCCTAGCTGGCTTTTATATATTCATCTAGAAAAAAATATTCCTCCATCAATCGGCTATACAAAATCCCAGCCTCATTTCTCATTGTTGTCTCGGCATGAGGCCTTAAATAAACTAAATGTGCATCACAGTGGGAGTACCATCACCTTGAGATCTGACCTGGTAAATTCAGGTGAAAGTTACAAGGCTTTCTAGACACAATCTAAGGGGGTGATTTATTTCACTGAGTTGTTAAAAAAATCGACAGCAGCCATCCCCAAAGAAAAAAAATCATCACAAAAATAAAAATCTCAAACTCTGAGAGAGAGAGAGGGCGGAAGAGAGAGAGAGAGAGAGCGCAAGAGAGAGAGAGAGAGAGAGAGAGAGAGAGAGGGAGAAAGAGAGAGAAGGAGAGAGGTGGTGCTTTGGAATGGGTCACAGTGCTTGATGGCAGGCGTGCCAATTTGAGTGTGCTCGCTCGGGTACACTCTCGGGTTTATCGCGTCTGATGGATCCCCCGCCGAATCAGAAATGGCTCATCAGCTGAAGGACATGCAGCCCTTGGCAGCCGGGGCCCCGAGTTGAGAGTGTGTGTTCCATTGATGAATGACGCAAAAGGATGCTGACACAAATTGAGCAATGGACAAGCCACGGTTGACAGTCCAGTGCCACTGCGCCGCTCTCGCCAGGCCCCTGGGCCCCGGCGAAAAACTGCCACTCACACTCCAGTCGTCATCGGCGCACGGTAATAAACTATGGCATCTCCTGACCTCAAAGAAGTTCTTGTGTCTTTCAACTCCACATGAGGAAGGATGATGATCGCGCCTCCAATGAGGTTGAGGCCGCACACAATGCCACACATAGGGCTGTACACACACAGCAACATGCACCTTATTGGAGTTGAGTGATAAGAAACACGGGGCAGGCTGTGGAGAATCCCAATTCGAAACCATTAAGAGAACAGAGGGATGGTCCCCCAACCGTGGCGTCCAGACAAAAATTGGCCCGACGACGAGCCAGCAATATCGCTAATGCTGTTTGGGCCATTAAGGGTGTCCGTGAAACGTCATAACAATGCTTCAATGAAAGGGATTTGTGATTCTTGAGGGTGAATAATGTTTTATTCACTTTCATCTCGCTTTATGGACTGCATGGGCGGATTTAGGATTCATTACAGCCGTGTCTTTTTGGCTCGCACATCTTACGTCGCTGAAAGAAAACAAAAATGGCCGCAGTTCAAACATGAGAGTTGAAATGGAGTTCTTCAGACAGACCGTCACGCTCAGAAAGAGCCAGTGAGCATCTGTGTGCTATCTGTGTGAGAGTCGCTCAGAGTTGAAATTCACTTCAAGACAGCAGCAGCAACAGCAGGGAACATCAGAATCAATACATCTGTGACCATGTAGAAGGCTTTCAGCACCTTGTTCGGCACGGCTCATACCTCAGCAAACACATTTGGAGGACAGCATCGGAGGTCGTGTTCGATATTTGGAGGACAGGACAGCATCTGAGATCCTGTTTGATGTTTGGAGGCCAGCATAGAGGATTGTGTTTGAAAGTACACTCTAAGAAAATTTCCCTGCAAAATAACGGCAGTTACTGGCAATTATATTTACCTGTAATTCTACTGTTATTTCACACCAAAAATCAAATACAGCTCATTGCTGTTTAATGTATCACAGTATATAACATTTTTTCAGCAGCAATTGAACTGTTAAATAACAGTACTCTACAGAAAAATAACAGTACATTTCAGTTAAAAAGTTGAATTGTACTGTGTGATGACAGGCAAATACTGGGTCATAGTTGTATTCATGAATATGGCCATGGCAACTTCCCACCCCACCCATCATTCTCCATAACTGTGGTACCCTGGCCATGTTACCACCCCACCCTCCCATCGTTCACCATGACTGGAGTGCCTTGAGCATGATACTATGGCGCTATGCTGTATTGAGAAAATGGTTTGCGGTGGTCCTTTGAAAGTGTGGGCATGAATAAAATTTCAGAGTACGCAGTGCTGTTACAATGATAGTGTGCAAGGTGGGCTTTTTACTGTATCTCTTGATGAGCCAATGATGAATATAGCATTGGTCAGTCTTTAAAAAAATATTTTGCACCAAGTAGCACATCAAACAAGCAGCACTACAAGCTAGCTCTCAAAGCAATGCCTAATTTGCAGCAGGCACATTATATGCAACAATGCCACAAATGATGCCACATACAGCAAGCTTTCACAAAGAGGAAAGTGTGCAAGCATGTAAGCAAGCTTGTAGGCAAGCTTATAGGCAAACAAGTGCTATGCTGTGCCATGCAGGCCAGCCAGCAGGCAGGCAAGCAACTGAAGTGTTGATAGTCCAGATTTATATACAGGTGCAGGAGTACCATGTGACCAGAGTCATCAGGCCCTTGGCAGGTGACGCCCGTAATTGAATAATGGCATAACAGCCCTACTCAGGTGAGGCCAGGCACTGATTAGCAGATTGGTTTAGATGGGGCTGCTTGTTGCAAGACTGTTACAAGTTCTTAAAATGTTTCAGCCATTCACACTTTCATCACTATCAAAATGCATGTGCTACTCACACTTTGCTGCATCAAGCACTTTTTAAGTCTTGTAGTTTCCTTAGAAATTGTTTCATCATGCTTGATAGTATCAGATAATCTTTAACCAGTCAGAATGACTTCAGGTCTTCAGGTGGTATTGAAGTTTGATGGTGATCACGGACAAGTGGAGGATGAGTGGGTTTCAATGGTGCTTGCCACTTGTTATTTTCTAGAGATGCACCGGATCCGGTTCCGGTTCCGGATCCGTCAGGATAATAGAGTTTTTCACAGGGTCCGGGTCCGGCAGGATCTTAAGCAGTGGATCCGGTTTCCGGCATGTTACCTAAAAATCAGGGTCTGGTGCATGTCTAGCCTAGGCTTTTCAGTCTTTCACAACCCCAATCACTGCATGGAGTGAAATCCCTTTGGAAGCGGCTATTGCAGGCAGTGTGGCAATAAGCCAATGAGTCTAAAAAATAGTTTGCGCCAACGTAATAAAAAGGGCCCACGTGTGCGAGTAGACTATATGTTTCAACCCTTTTGTAGGATCCGGTATCCGGTTCCGGATCCGGCAGGATCTTATTCAGTGGATCTGGTATCCGGCAGGATCCTAAAAATCAGGATCCGGTGCATCTCTAGTTTTTTCCACAACGGCGAATACTGCTATTGTGCAGTACTTACTGTTTATGCTCAATATGTGACTCAAAGTAATATTTTCACAGTAGTTGTCTGTTTTTTCGAAAAACAGTAGAATGCTGTTGCAGAATTGCCGTAAATAAACAGCTATTTGTTACAGTGTAGGTGTATTTCCTTGCTGTATGGCATGAGGAAGCCATGTAGGTTCTCAAGGATCAGAAAATAATCTTACTGGAGTGCTACGTGGAAAAGGCCGGGGGCAACCCTTTTGTATAGTGAAGAACAAAGAGGTGCACTACATAAAACCATTTAAAAGTAGGAAATTGCTTTGGATGGTGCGAATCACAAAGATGTCTATAGAGAGACAGATATAGGCCTAGGTAGTCTCCCATGAAGACTCCACACAAACAACACGCAGACTGCAAATGAAATGTTAAGCACATTCGCAACATAATGCAGGGTGCAAATTACATTGCTTTGTTCCCCACAAAAGTGCGCAAAGTGTGGTGAGTGAGAAAACGTGTCAAGATTCACACGGCCACAAGACTCCAGCTACTCTACATCAATACAGATCTGAAGAGCAATTACATAGACTGATGAATCGGACATCTGATTGTCTCATTGTCTCCGCTTGACTCATGGGCTGAAGAGAGCAAAAAAAAGAGCGAAAGTGTGCGCTTGAAAGAGATAAAGCGAGAGCTTCCATTTGCACTGGCTAATAAAGCAACGGTGGAACAAGCAATTGGACCCATTGCCAAGTGTCTTGGCATGAAAGGCCCCAAGTGTAAATTAATGAATGGACAAGTAATGAACTCCTTTCACATGGGGGGAAAAGGGAGGGAAAAGGCCCACAACTTTACAATGTCTGTCTGCCTTTATCTCCTCTGGGGGACATAACGTATTCTCCCTTCGCCCTCATAATGTGGCAGTTAAGGTTGTACAGGTACTAAAATTGAAAATTTACATTTGTACAATTGTTATTTACTTCACAATAGCCACAATGGAGGTGCGTTAAAAAGACTGACTTCAAAAGCATGAGCCTTACAGTATACTGTATGATGGTGTTGTACAGTTAACTCGCTTTCATTTTTACAATAGTCACAATCACAATAGCCACCAATAGAGGGGTATAAAAAATTACTTCAAAAGCAAGAGCCTTATGTGATGGCGTTTGTACAATTCACCTCCTTTTAATGTTCCTGTTAAAAGGTACATGTAACAGATTAACCTACAAAGTTTAAACATGCAGGCTTTGTCACAGCTACAAAGAGCGAAACCTTCTGTTGTTGATCACTTTAGATGCAGCAAGCTGCTTCTGTACATCCCTCAAATAAGCATCGCAACGTTGCCACCCGCTGTTCTGAGCGCAAGCCTCAGAAATAGCGCCAGTTTCAGAGAGCGGAGCAGGGGGAATGTCTATTACTTACTTCCTTAGTGTCTGACTGGCTACACACTGCGAGCTCACAGCCTCTCGCCAACATTGTTCCTCTCTCTGTTTATGTTGTTTCCCCCCTGCTTCGCTTCCACCCCGAAAAAAAGCTCGGAAAACACCTTAGTGCCACCATTTTGCCCGTTAATGCGTTCCATTCAGCTGGGCCAGGCCTCTGCAGGCGGCCCCCGGGGAGCGGCGAGCAGGGACCCGACTGGGCCCAAGAATGAGTCACGCATCACAACACAGACAGACAGCGACAGCACGGCCACACCGCCCAACCAGGCAGCCAAGCATCAACAGTGCCTCAGTGTGGCGGTGTACCCAGAGCAGAGATGGACATAATATAAATAAAGGCCCTGGGAGAGAGAGGGGGACAGAGAAACACAGAAGGGGAGAATAATAGAGATGGGAGGGGGGGGGGTAAAAAGACAGAGAGAAAGAGAGAAGTGGAAATAAGAAAGACAGAGGAAGAGAGAAGGGACGCTAGAATAAGGTGGAGAGAGGTGTGGGACAAAGAAAGAGAGAGAGAGAGAGAGAGAGAGAGAGAGAGAGAGAGAGAGAGAGAGAGAGAGAGAGAGAGAGAGGACATAGTGGGACATAGACACAGAGGGGGTGAGTGAAGGACAAGTGAAAGTGTGTGAGAGAGAGACATAGACTGGAGACTGGGGACATAGATGGAGAATGGATGGTAGAGTGAGAGAGACAGGCAGGGATGTCGTACGGGGGAGGGGGGTAAAGTGTGACTGAGTCACCAGGGCCCTGTGTATATAGGGGGCCCACACAGTGTCTGATGTATGTAGATATATGGCTGGGGGGGGGGGGGCTCCATTGGAGCTGATTGTAGATACGGCCCACAATTTAATGCTGTGCCCTGGAGAAAGGCAAGGCTGTGCAACAGAGCACTCACAAACACGCCAAATAAACACATAAGCGGGTAAATAAAGAAATAAATGCGATCGAGTCGAGCCGAGCAGAGCTGAGAGGAGTGGGTGTTTCATCTCCCCCGCAACAAAAGCAAATAAAGCAGCCGAAACAGCCAAACGAACCAACTTCACACATTTATTTTGCACTGCGTCACAGTCCGTGCCGTCCATGTCTGTCTGCAGAAATTGGCCGAAAACGCTCCGTTAGGCAAGCAGCCACATCCATCCACACTTGATTATTACCCCCGGAACTCAAAACAGGTGGCCAGCACCAAAAGTCATAATTAGACATTTGACTGACAGTACACACACGGACCGTATAATCAAATCTCACATCCATATTAGGTTGTGTGTGTGTGTGGGGGGTTATTATTATTAAAATAAAGACATCTGCATTCTATGGCCTATGAAAAAAACCCTTATGCTGTGATCCCATCTGTCAAGAATGTCTCCTTTGCACCATTTCCACCAAGTCTTTGCTTGTTGATTAATACATGCTGGTGTTCTGTTGAAATGGGACACTATGCTATGTAGGCCATAAAACTCTTAAAACAAGGCCCCAGTTAAGAATTTGCTTGCCAGAATGGCAATGACTAGTTGTAATGTATTAGTATGTACTAGGCTCTATGTTGTAATGGTGTAGTACTAATACTACTGTGGTCTTTCCAACAACTATTACAATGTTCCACTAGCACAACGGTGCACATTATGAGACTACCATGGGCCTGACCATAATCCTAACTCTACCAGGTGTGCTTTGTAAGCCATATTGACCGGCTATATACGTTACTGGCTATAGAAGTTGTTGTTGTCAAGCAGGTTTCCAGTGATTCAGCATGTTACTGTATACCACAATGCAGCAGCCACCTTCCCATATGCCCAGCTTACCAATTATACTTCCCTTTCTCCCTCTTTACTTTGATGAATGCTCCCCCTAAACTTCCCTTCAGAGGCCTGCGTCCAAAAGGCAATAAATTAGGCCTCCAAGGAGAGTTTTAAATAATTGAAGAGGACCCCAATAAAGGCAATAAATACCACCGACACGTTTCCTCTATTCTTGATGTACAGTACAGCCCATGGCATGGCAGGTGACTGCTATTAGAAGTGCAGAGAGCTTCTTTGGTTTCGCAATTTATTCGCACGATTTGCAATAATTCACAGAAACACTGAGTGGTAGACCACAGTTTATGGTCCATTATCTCACGTGTATTGTTTGAGTAATACCACATTAGCCGCCCGCCCCCTCACCACACAGACACGGCCGCAAATAACAAACAAAATGGTTTTCAAATCTCTTAAATATTTGTGTGATACTGCTGCTATCGTCACCCCCACCCCCTTCTCTCTCTCTCTCTCTCTCTCTCTCTCTCTCTCTCTCTCTCTCTCTCTCTCTCTCTCTCTCTCTCTCTCTCTCTCTCTCTCTCTCAATGTTGTTTGGGCAGGAAGAGGTATCACATGATTTGTACTCCCGGTCAGAAGTCCTGCGCTTGTTTTTGTGTGGGTGTGTACGTGTGTAAGTGTGTGTGTGTGCATGTGTATGTGTGTGTGAGTGTGTGTGTGTGTGTCTGCATGTGTGTGCGTGTCACTGTGTGTGTGTGTTTGCTTCGCTAATTGCTCTGTGGCTGCACGGGCTTCTTGTTAACTGGGGAGAAGGGCAGTCAGAGGACAAGCAGGCAGTGTGGGTGCGTGCCACACATTTAATAACTATTGATCAGCGACAGGCTGCTCACACACTCACAGCCAGAGAGAGCAGACTCTGGACTGGCCACCGCCACCGCCGCTGGCGCCCCGCAGCAGCAATCTTTCGTAGCCTACTTCCTTGGTATGATACACCAGCCCCAGCTCAGCTCAGCACCATAGGTGTGCACAGATGAGGACAAGGTGGTGCTAAAGCACCTGCCCCTTTGCCCTACTGGACAAAAATAGCCTTTTTGAAACTTCTATTTTGGAAGTTTTTGTCACAATGCACTGTGGTCTACATGTTGACATGATAATCTAATGCTTCATGTGAGAAAGCATGTTAAAATAATGCTCTGAAACAAAATATATAGCCTAACGAGCCAGCCAGTGGTTCGACATGCCCCCAACACAATCCCTTACCACCCCCAGCACTGCCCCCCAAAATGTCTGTGGACGCCACTGCTCAGCACCACCGTCCACCTCATCCATCGCTCTGTGTCAGCCTCGGCACCGACTGCATGAACCACAGCAGCCGCTGTACTATACCCCCCCCCACACACGATTTATATCGTAGTAGGCTAAATGGAAACAGACATGGGGGGAACAAAAATGGCAGTTGTCCTGGGCCCAGGGACAGCGGGGTCCCAAAATTGGGTCCTCTTACCCATGAGTGCAGAGCCTCTGTTATATGTGACCTTATTGTCACCAAAATGGTAATGACATTATCGGTTACTTGAGACGTTCTGCCTTACCATAACAATAATGTTATGATGTAGTTGAGTGTTTTCGGTAAAGAGTGAATAGGCCCGTCAACCATTGTATCTATTGCTCGTAAAGCTTTCAACGTCACTGAATAGGGATCAGCATAAATGTAAAAATTTTAGTCAAAGTTCAACATTTTCTATGTTGTAGTCCTTTTTGATTTACTATTGTTCCAGAGGTCTGTGGTCAGAAGGTTCCAAAGCCTCTCTATGTCCCCCGCTGTTGGTGGTCTATGATGGTGGTGATGGTGGATGGGGGAGGGAGGGGGAATGGAGGATCAAAGGGCTGTTGTACAGTGATGCTGGGCCGAGCATCTAGCGGCTTCTCATTCTGGGGAGAGGAGAGAGATGCTTCCAGTGACTGGGCTTTTATTACCTCCGCCAAGGAGGTTATGTTTTTGCTTGCGTTGGTTTGTCTGTTTGTGTTTTGTTTGTTTGTTTGTTTGTTTGTTTGTTTGTTTGTTTGTTTGTCTGTCTGTCAGCATGATAGCTCAAAAGTTAGGAACAGATTTGGATGAAACTGTGGAGTTGTTGGCAATGACCCAAGGAACAAGTGATTAAATTCTGGTGGTGATCCGCATCACAATCCACAAGGAACTTTTTAAAGATTCTTCACCATTGCTGGCCTATACATCTAGACGCCCCTAGTGACTGCAAATTGAATTGCGGGACAGGGCAAAACATTCCAGTTTCTACTCCACAAAAAGAAGGCGGAAAGACAGGGTGTAACATCATCAAATGTTCTATCAAGCAGCTTCCTTGGCGAAAGTCTGCGCTCTCTGAGTGCTTCTAGTTACCTCCGCCAAGGAGGTAATGTTATCAGTCACGTTGGTTTGTCTGTCTGTCTGTCTGTCTGTCTGTCTGTCTGTCTGTCTGTCTACCTGTCTGTCTGTCGGTCAGCAGGATAACTCAAAAACTTGTAATCGGATTTGGCTGAAACTTGGTGGAGTTTTTGGAAATGACCCAAAAAAGGTCCTGGTTCCGATTCGTGATTAGTTCTATACCCAAAGCAACTGATAAGCAATTTCTAACGGCACCAGGGCAACCACGTAGAGGTCTTCATGCACAGTCTGGCACTCGGGGCTTGAACTTGTGACCTTTTATTTATTTTTTTTATTTATTTTTTTTATTTACACTTTTACACATATCACACAAACATCACACAAAGTGGACAGCGCTTGTCCACTAGACAAAGGAAGAATAAACAACAACAAAGACAAACAAACATAACACCCAAAAAAAAAAACACAAAAACATACAATTATTTCCTACCCACTTCACATAGCGGTCTACCCTATATGCTTAACTTAGGTTTGTAAGTTTTACTGTGTCTATGTATTTATGTACTAAGGACCATGTAGACCTGACATCCAACTGTTTAAGGTGTTGTGTGTTTATACTTTCTTCCATCGTTAAAAAGTGTATTATCTGATCTGACCATTGTGAAAGAGTCGGTCCTGACTGCGATATCCAATTCATGAGTATGCATTTTCTGGCAAAGTGACATAATATTACAAAAACACATTTCTTTGCGTAAGGGAACACATTTCCCAACCCATAATTCAACAAATACAACCTAGGACAGAGATCAAAAGTGCACTCACACATATCTTGGATTGCTTCGTGAATCTTCTCCCAGAAAGAATAAACAACTTTGCAGTCCCAAAATAAATGCATAAATGTCCCCAGTTCAGTTCCACATTTCTTACACAAAGGAGAATTTACTTCATCAAATTTGTTAAGCTTAACTGGGGTTAGATAATATTTGTAAAGAAATGTATAATTACTTTCCTTAATTTTAATATCTGTAGCCACGGGAGAGGTGAAATCTGTACACATTCTTAACCACTCTTTCTCACTGAAATTCTTTTTCAAATCAAGTTCCCAAATTGATTTCAAGGGCAAAAAAGAGTTCTGTGATCTTTCAGATAACTTTTTATAAAAAAGAGATATCTTCCCCTTAACAGAGGAGGCCGAGGATATGAATTGTTCCGGTTCTGTAGGGCAGAATCTAAGTTGTCCCTTTTCTTGCAAATGGACCATGATGTGGCGGACCTGCAAGTACTTAAAGAAATCTAATCTAGGAATTTCATATTCTCTAGTGATGTCTGCAAATGATTTCACAGACTCAGAACCCTTGTCAAACATGTCTGAAAAAGTCTTCAAACCATTAAGTGTCCAGTTTCGAAAATTTGTTTGTGAAAGAGCTAAGAAGTCTGGGTTGAATGCAATGGGAGAATGTACGCTTATCAAACTATCTTTATCTAGGAACCGGTTACAGTCCTGCCATGCTTTCAGAGTAGCTTGTAGTGGAGGTAACTCTTCTACAGTTGTCGGAAGACGTAGAGTCTTAATGTAAAGTGTTGACATAATATCTAATGGATGACATGTTGATGATTCAAGTGATACCCAAAGAGTGCTAGTTTCTAATTTCCAACTTACAATATTTCTAACCTGGCAGGCCCAGTAATACCACTGAAAGTTAGGGAGTCCTAGTCCCCCTTTAACATAGGATTTAGATAAAGTAGCTAGCTTAACCCTTGGTGTTTTATTGTTCCATATAAATTTTGTTAAAGATTTATTAATTAGCTTAAAAAAAGAAGACGGGACATGACATGGTAACATAATAAAAGCATAAATAAACCTAGGGAGTATACTCATTTTGACCACATTGATCTTACCAATGAGAGAGAATGGAAGAGTGGTCCAAGTCTGAAGCTTGTTTTGACAAACCTCCAACAAAAAGTTGTAGTTTGTCGTAAATAGTTTTTCTAAAGAAGGTGTTACTTGTATTCCAAGATATTTGAACCCATGTATTGACCAAGAGAAAGGGCATTCTTTTTTTATGTCATCACCTTTTATAATATTGAGCGGGCAAGCAATTGACTTTTGTAGATTTACCTTATAACCTGAAATTTCAGAAAATGTTTGAATATCCGCTAGTAGCTGAGGCAATGATGACAAAGGGTCAGTTATAAACAATAGTGTATCATCAGCATAAAGTGAAATTGTATGATGGTGTGTGTGTGTAGTAACTCCTTTTATCAGAGGGTTAGTTCTAATCTTATCTTCTCAGCAAATGGTTCTAGTGCCATGACAAAAAGTAATGGAGAGAGAGGGCAGCCTTGCCTGGTGCCCCTTCCTAGTTGCAGAGGGGCTGACTCCACACTATTGGTATATACAGTAGCATTTGGAGAGTCATATATTGCTTTAATCCATGCAATGAAGTTCTGACCCAACTTAAATTTTTCTAGTACTAAGAAAAGAAAAGAAAATTCTAAGCGGTCAAATGCCTTTTCAGCATCAAGTGATACTAATAGTGATGGTGTTTTGTCTTTATTTAGAAGATGTATAATGTTGAATAGCCGTCTGGTGTTGTCAGATGAGTGACGCCCTTTAATGAATCCAGTTTGATCTAGTTGAATTAATTTGGGCAAAACTGATTCTAGTCTTTTAGACAAAACTTTTGTAATAATTTTATAGTCGCAGTTAAGCAAACTTATAGGCCTATATGAGGAACAGCTCTGAGGGTCTTTATCCTCCTTTAATATCAGAGAGATTCTGGCTGTTTTCATAGAAGCTGGTAGAATGTTATCAGTATAAAAACTATTAACCATTAACATAAAGATGGGTTTTAGTTGTGACCAAAATGTTTGGTAGAATTCTGCAGAAAAACCATCTGGGCCAGGAGATTTATTTGCTGACATTGATTTTATTGTGGCATATACCTCCTCCTCAGAGAAAGTATTATTTATCATGTGTTGGTCTAATACAGTGGTCTGTGGGAGGTCTAAATGTTCCAAGAATGCTTTTGCCTTAGAGGTTGAAATGTTATCTGATTTATATAAGTTACAATAAAAACTGACAAATTCTTTATTTATTTCTAAGGGGTCATATACTAAGTCATTCTCAGTTTTGATAGCCATTATTGTTCTTCTAGCCTGTTCCTTTTTCAAGTAGTGTGCTAGGAATTTTCCTGGCTTGTTTCCAAATTCATGAATTTTCCGTTTTAGAAACATGTTTTTTTGTTTGATGTAATTAGATTGGTCTAAGTTATAGTCAGCTCTTGCTTTAAATAAGTTTTTCCAGTTTTCTTCTGATTGAGTTTGCTTGTGTAATGCTTCTCTGTATAACAGCTCTTCCTTTAGATCCTTTGTAGTTGCCTGCCTTTGCCTGTTTTTATATGATGAATATGATATAATGTGTCCTCTCAAAGTTGCTTTTGCTGCACCCATAATACATGAGGGGGTATGTCAGGTAGCCCTACATTATGCATAATAAAGTCTTCAATCCACTCTTCCATTTTCTTGCAGAACGTTCCGTCTTCCAAAAGTGAGTTGTTAAACTTCCACATTTTAGATGTATGCACTTTTTGTAATGATATTTCCAAAGAAACCATAGCATGGTCCGATATGGAGATTTCATGTATTTCACAAGAGGAAACTAGATTCAAACAATTCTTTGGGAGAAAAAAGTAATCTAACCGAGAATAAGTTTTATGTCTGTTAGAAAAAAATGTATAGTCCCTTTTTGTGGGATTTTTAACTCTCCATACATCTACTAATCCTGTTTCATGTGCCAAAGCATTCAATATTTTTGCTGATTTAGGATTAGACCCCCGGGAATGAGAGGATTTGTCTAAGCATGAAAGAGTTAGGTTGTAGTCCCCCCCTATGAATCCCAATGTTGTGCAATGGGTGTTAAAAAGCGAAATCATATCAGAAATAAATGAAGGCGTGTCTGTATTAGGAGCATATATATTAAGCAATGTTAATTCCTTATTCCCAATTTTCCCTTTAACCAGAATATATCTTCCCTCTGTATCTGCGATTTGTTCAATGAGTTCAAACGGTGTGTGTTTGTGAACTAGGATAGCCACTCCTCTGCTGTTTGATTTGAAGGATGAAGAAAATATTTGTCCAACCCAGTCCTTTTGCAGTTTAAGATGTTCTTCTGGTGTAAGATGGGTTTCTTGCAGTAGAGCTATTTCAACCTTTTCTTTTTTAAGTGCTGTGAGTATTTTGGTTCGTTTAACAGGATGTCCTATACCTTTAACATTCCATGTAATTAATTTTAATGGTCTCATGATACCCTTTTATGAAGAAACCTTGAGAGAATACACAGGGAAACCTTCAAGCTGTGGTAGGCAGGATTAATAAAGACAAAAAAGGAAACAAATACACAGTCAACACAAAAACACAAACATTCATACACATTTAGATTGACAAAGTTCCATCTGCACCACCGGCTAATTTGGTGGCAACTTGTGGTGAGAGTTGTTAGTTCAGAATTTAGGGTCTCTGTAGCCACGTTCGTGCACATACCCTAAAAGAAAGCAGCTTGAAACCCCCCCTCCCCCTAAATTATCCAAGCAAACTTGTGACCTTTTAGATAGTATCTGGCAAGGGAGCACACAAAACCACTAAGCTTAATGTGTAAGCCGATAGCTCAGTCACTTTCACATATGTATGAGGTTTCAGGGAGGGAGGTTTACTAACATTCTACTGCCTGACTCTGTTGGCATCCGTCAATATACACTCTAAGAAAATTTCCCTGCAAAATAGCGGCAGTTACTGGCAATTATATTTACCTGTAATTCTACTGTTATTTCACACCAAAAATCAAATACAGCTCATTGCTGTTTAATGTATCACAGTATATAACATTTTTTCAGCAGCAATTGAACTGTTAAATAACAGTACTCTACAGAACGTTCACAGTATTAGTATTGTTAAACTAAAAGTGCTCTACAATATTTATGCAGTAGTATGAGTAAAATAACAGTACATTTCAGTTAAAAAGTTGAATTGTACTGTGTGATGACAGGCAAATACTGGGTCATAGTTGTATTCATGAATATGGCCATGGCAACTTCCCACCCCACCCATCATTCTCCATAACTGTGGTACCCTGGCCATGTTACCACCCCACCCTCCCATCGTTCACCATGACTGGAGTGCCTTGAGCATGATACTATGCGCTATGCTGTATTGAGAAAATGGTTTGCGGTGGTCCTTTGAAAGTGTGGGCATGAATAAAATTTTAGAGTACGCAGTGCTATGTTACAATGATAGTGTGCAAGGTGGGCTTTTTACTGTATCTCTTGATGAGCCAATGATGAATATAGCATTGGTCAGTCTTTAAAAAAATATTTTGCACCAAGTAGCACAGCAAACAAGCAGCACTACAAGCCAGCTCTCAAAGCAATGCCTAATTTGCAGCAGGCACATTATATGCAACAATGCAACTAATGATGCCACATACAGCAAGCTTTCACAAAGAGGAAAGTGTGCAAGCATGTAAGCAAGCTTGTAGGCAAGCTTGTAGGCAAACAAGTGCTATGCTGTGCCATGCAGGCCAGCCAGCAGGCAGGCAAGCAACTGAAGTGTTGATAGTCCAGATTTATATACAGGTGCAAGAGTACCATGTGACCAGAGTCATCAGGCCCTTGGCAGGTGACGCCCGTAATTGAATAATGGCATAACAGCCCTACTCAGGTGAGGCCAGGCACTGATTAGCAGATTGGTTTAGATGGGGCTGCTTGTTGCAAGAGTGTTACAAGTTCTCAGCCATTCACCCTTTCATCACTATCAAAATGCATGTGCTACTCACACTTTGCTGCATCAAGCACTTTTTAAGTATTGTAGTTTCCTTACAAATTGTTTCATCATGCTTGATAGTATCAGATAATCTTTAACCAGTCAGAATGACTTCAGTTCTTCAGGTGGTATTGAAGTTTGATGGTGATCACGGACAAGTGGAGGATGAATGGGTTTCAATGGTGCTGCCTAAAATAACTTGTTATTTTCTGGAGATGCACCGGATCCGTTTCCGGTTCCGGATCCGTCAGGATAATAGAGTTTTTCACAAGATCCGGGTCCGGCAGGATCTTAAGCAGTGGATCCGGTATCCGGCATGTTACCTAAAAATCAGGGTCTGATGCATGTCTGGCCTAGGCTTTTCAGTCTTTCACAACCCCAATCACTGCATGGAGTGAAATCCCTTTGGAAGCGGCTATTGCAGGCAGTGTGGCAATAAGCCAATGAGTCTAAAAAATAGTTTGCGCCAACGTAATAAAAAGGGCCCACATGTGCGAGTAGACTATATGTTTCAACCCTTTTGTAGGATCCGGTATCCGGTTCCGGATCTGGCAGGATCTTAAGCAGTGGATCTGGTATCCGGCAGGATCCTAAAAATCAGGATCCGGTGCATCTCTAGTTTTTTCCACAACGGCGAATACTGCTATTGTGCAGTACTTACTGTTTATGCTCAATATGTGACTCAAAGTAATATTTTCACAGTAGTTGTCTGTTTTTTCGAAAAACAGTAGAATGCTGTTGCAGAATTGCCGTAAATAAACAGCTATTTGTTACAGTGTAGCATACAAAATTTGGGGAAATATAGAGTATTTTATATTACTAAGTAAAACTGCCACAAAAGAGAAGGGTCTGTATATGTTCCATGACAGCCTCCAATCTGACAATCAGGTGAACACAGCAACATATTGGTCCAGCTGTGCAAGGAAGTGCAGCTATTGAACCACCTGTCTTATCTCACTTGATATGTCGATATCACACCAGCCACTCAGAAGTGGAGGAGTAACCAAGATGTTAGCAGCTGGTAGGTGTGCTATAGCCTCACACCTACCAGCTGCTAGCATCTTGGCTATATTATTGTAATGTAAAGGGGGAAAGAAAGAGAAACCACATTGAAGAAGGGTTTAGAGAGAAATATATCCACTGGTAATCCTTCAAGCCTGCAACCAAGGGGTGGTTATGCCTCACTTGTTGTTACACATCTAATCCTCGAACTGCACAGCGGGGGTTCAGACGGAGTTTAGCCATGCCATGCCACATGTAATCAATGCAAGATATTTGGGTGACATACCCACACGCAGAGGCGTAGCAGCAAATTTTGGGCCCTATGTACAATCAGCTTCAATCAGCCTTATATCTTCATAAATCGGACTGTGTGTGGGCCCTGGTGACTAAATCACACTCTACCCTGAACGACACCCCTGCCTGCATGGAGAGGAGGAAGAGTATTTATGGAGGTTTCGATCAAAGATCTTCTTCAGGCATCTTACCGTATTATGTGTAAGTATTTTGCAAGCAGTGTGCAGATCCTTTCCCAGTTCTACATACACTATTTTTGATCTGGCATCTGCTGATGTTTTTCTGATGGATGTGCTCGCCTTCCACACAATAAGCTTTGGGAACCATGATGCCAACATGACCAAACCAAAGTGGGCCCAATTTTGAGTTGTATTGTTTCTGATACAGGGTGGTGTACTTGCTATGACCCTTGTATTCATTAAACATTTAAACACTTAATAAAGTGCTCACATATTTACATTCAGCTTATTATAATCTGCAAATCAGTGTTATTATCTTGAACAAAACTTCAGATCCATTATCAAATTTACAGAGACATGCTCCGTGAATACAATTTGGAAATATCTAAAGCAAGACAGTCTTTCTTTTCTGACTTAATTAACAGAAATATAAACAATGGGCCGAACACCTTTTTTCCCAGTCAGTACTCACATTTTGCTTTGTGATGTTGATGCCAACTGATCCATCCATAATCAGTTGTTGCTCCGCCTTCCTGTTTTCGGCATTGGTTTCTGCACTCGCGTCAATCTTTGATAAATGAGTGTCCAGTATGACTTCCTGACTGGATATCCCACATCCAAGTTCATCCAGCTTGATAGAGTAATTCCTTGGCTTCCTTGCCATTTTGTTGTAAATTCAAAGTCCAGGTGTGCCTCCACAACAGTTGTGTCGTCTGACTTCTAAGTTATCTTGTATAAACTCTGATACTCATGAAGGGAAATCAATACCACTGTTTTCTAAACTAGTTTAAGGCAAGGCAATGTATAAGGCAAGTTGGAATATGGATCATGACGTCATGAATAATAAGAGAGTATTATTAACATCCTTCATGAATGATTTGTAAATCTTGATCAATGTGTTTATTGTCAATGTGTTTATGACTTTTTTACAGTAAAAAGAGATGCATGGAAAGCTTTATCAATATACAGTACAGTCTCTCGTATATTTACTGCCTGAGAATTTATACGACAGTGGACATATTTTATGAACAAACCACATGACGCAATAAAATTCTTGCATATGTCCTCTTCTGCATCGTCCTCTTTGTACGAGTGGCGAGGTGAGTGTGTGGTCATATGGGCACGGTGTGGCATAAAACGCAAAAAGCCCTCCATAAAAATGTAAAAAGCATTGCCTCTGACGCTTGTTGAGTGGAGTCCTCTAATGTGTGCATTAGCCTCCCCACCCTGCCTGTATCCCACCCTGCATCCGAACGCACCCAGGTCTGTATGACACGGGACTGATGCAGGTGGCATTCAGAACTGCCGGAACTCTACTCTCTGTCTCCACTCCGCTTGGCGCCCTTCATTCCATTTCCCAAATAGCAATGCGCATGCAATATTAAAGTTCGCTGGAAAGTTTTTTTTTACATAAAGACTTGAAGTTGAGGAACTCAGTGGGTGATGGTAGAGGCATGGGGGATGAGGGATTTGGAGTACTGCGGTGTGTGTGTGGTGGTGGTGGTGGTAGTGGTGGGAGGTGCTGGGGTTGACAGCAGGGGTGGTGGTGGTTGGCAGCAATGTGGTGGGTGCAGGTGGTGGTGGTGGTGCCAAGGGAGAAGGGAAGTGGGGGGTGGGGGAGGGGGGACTGTAGGGGATATGTGTGGCTGGCAAGGAAGGGTGGTTCGCGCACGGGTTGGGGTGTAAGGTGGAGGTGGAGGCTGGCAGGGGTGTGTGGACGGGGGGGAGGAGGGGTACCTACCTACTGCTCAGTAGTTAGAGCCCAAAAATAGAATATGGCAAAGGCTGGCTGTCAAGACACAAGATGTCGAACAGAAAAGAAGAGAGGAGCGTGGAGGAATAGAAGGAGCACGGCTCATTTCAATCAGTGACACTCGCAGCCGCCTCTTCTCTCTCTCTCTCTCTCTCTCTCTCTCTCTCTCTCTCTCTCTCTCTCTCTCTCTCTCTCTCTCTCTCTCCTGTCTCTTCTTCTGTTTCTGCCTAGGCTCGACTTCTGCCAGGTGATTCGCTCCACACTCATCAGACAGAATCGTGCATAATGACTTCCCAGTTGCACGAGTTTTCTTAATTAGCATGGCTAATAAACACAGATGCCTAATGACTCAAAAGATAAAAAAGTGTGTGTGTGTGTGTGTGTGTGTGTGTGTGTGTGTGTGTGTGTGTGTGTGTGTGTGTGTGTGTGTGTGTGTGTGTGTGTGTGTGCGTGTGCGTGTGCATATGTGTGTGTCTGTGTGCACATGCGTGTGCGTGTCTGTTCGTGCATGTGTGTGTGTCTGTGTGTGTGTGCGCATGTTTGCACGTGTGCGTCTGTGTGCGTCTGTGTGCATGTGTGTGCGGAGCTGGTGTACGAAAATTAAAAACAAAAAACAAGGGGTAAACCACCCACTAATTACCGATCTGATCAAACCAGCCTATTGGTTTTTAGGGTCAGGGAGACATGGTTTTAATTAAACGAAGGGCTACATGTTGCCTTCCCACCTGGCTAAACAGTATTTACTTTGGCGTGTTTTTCTCTCCGATTTTACAGTACATCTGAGGCGATGCCGACAGATCGGTTGTGTGTTATAAATCCCTGTTCATCCTTTTGCTTCTTCCGTCTGTTCCCACAGCTCTCCCCTCTGCCAGTCAAACAGAACATACAATTAGTAGATTCCCTCCAGGAGTCCATTCAGGAAAACATCTGTTGGATGCCTACACAATGCGTAGAGAAAAAAAACTAGTGTGGACTTATAGTCAAGTATATCAATTCTGTGTGCGTTGACTTTATAAAGCAGTAGCCTGCTTTTCAAAGCGAGCCAACAGTGAAGTCTCCAGGCAACTTGTATTACATTAACAGCTAAACAAAAAGAGCACTATGGAGGGGATAGGGCTGCATTGTGTGGTGAATTTAGCGGTGGTTATACGGTAGACTAACACGGGGACGCTAATGGCTACACACAGAGTGAGATTTAATGTATGGAACCCTGTAGGAACAAGATGCTCTGTATGAACTCAGTTCAGCAGTGCAGCCGAAACACGTACGAGGCCTGTACTGAACATTTACTGAGAATGGAGGATGTGGACGATATTCCTTTTGTTTCCATTTCCTTTTGATGTTGGACGAGAGAAGGCAAGGGTTGAAAGGGGAGGGGAGGGAAGCTCCCACTGCTCCCACTGCTGCTGCTGGTAGTGGAACTCATGATAATGATGATAATGGTGGTGCTGGTGTCAGGGCTGCGGACAGCGTTTTCTGGGCTCAGGAGAAAGTCATCTGAAAGGGCCCCAAACCCAATACATACAATGGACCCGGGGCCCTGGGCCCGTGACAACATACCCATTTGAAAACCACACGGCGGCGTGCCTGGGTGGTGTTACTACTGGAGCTGGGGCCGTCACACTGCTCGATCCCTCTAACCAAATAATGATGATCATCTTTGAGCCCCTTGATCCCACAAACTCTGTCACACAGCATGGCCGCGGAGGCCTCAGTCATCCCTTGTAGCCGACCACCAGGGACAAGAGAGCCCTTCCTGCCTGCAGGTCTGACACATCCAGGCTTGCAAACTAGGTGATTTCCTAGGGGGCCCAGCTGAAAGAGCCCCCCCTGGTAATGAGTGTTTGTATACTTGTATTGAGATGAAAGCAATGAAAACAACCTCCCTAAATTCAAAGAGCGAAAGAGCGTACAATGATACTGCTATTAAAATCTCTCCCCAATAGTATCAAGAGAAAAAAGCCCCCCCAAGTCCCTGTTTGCCTAGAGCCTCCCAAATACCTTGAAACGGCCCTGCCTGCCTTCCTGCCTGCCTCCCCTGCCTGTCTGCCTGGGCCACGTGCATGAACCTTTGTCTCTCTAATTGCAAAACTTCAGCATAGGGGACTCCATCTTGAAAAAACTTTGCTGTAACTTGTCATGAAACAAGACGAGCGACGACCACCCACAACAATCAGGCACAAAAAAGGTCAATTTATGAAGGGGTCCGGTTTATATATTTTCTAATTGCCTCCAGTTCTTTACTTTTTCTTCTCTTCTTTTGTCATTATTCTTCTTTATTTTCCCTCTACCTTTCATTTATATGTCATTTATTTTCTTTTTTTCTGTCTTTCTGTCTTTTCTTTCTTCAGTTCTCTTTCTTTCTTCCTTTCTTCCCCCCCCCCCCTCTCTGCCTGCACGGCTGTTGGTGTGAGACGTGTAGCTCATTAGGCTGCTGTCCGTGCAGCCTGCCTGTCAGCCTGTCCTTCACATCTCACCGCACCACGGAGAAGTCATTTACTCGCCCGTGCTCGCCCCGCACCGCCCAGCGCCGCACCGCAGCGCTCCGCTCTCCATATGGTTTGATCACTATTCCCGTGCAGTACCCCGCGCTCATAAAAACCCAGGACTGTCAGCTTTTTAAAAATGGCATTATCCAGCTTAATGATGCAGCACTTTAATAGCAGACCTCCGACGACAAGAAAAAAAAAGAGAAAGAAAAAGAAGGAGAGCGCAAGAGAGAGAGAGACAGGGGGGGAGAGAGTGCGGAGGAAGGGAAGGAAAGAGGGAAGGAAGGAAGGAAGAGGGGGGAAAGTAATAAAGTGTCTGCTGCTGGAATAATGTCGATGGCGGATAATAAAAGAACTATTTGTCATTCATGGGAGTGAATGGCATATCAGCACAAAATCTGGACCGGATGCAACCTGCATGTTATTGTGGAAGCCGGGCCCCAGATGATGCTAGGCAGGCAGGCAGGCACACAGTGTTCCATTGTGTCGCGAAAGCAAGCACAAACCTGTCTGTCTGTCCTGGTGGCCTGGCAGGCACAGCAAGCCTAAATGGCATAATGGATTTACTGTAGCGGTGATGACGATGACGGTAGAGGTAGCGGCGGCCTCCTGAGGTAGACTAAATGGCAGTTGTCGTCAAAAGCTAAAACTCCATTTGCCCCACATAAAATATCATGCTGCATTTATGGATGGCGGAAACGAGGGGGTATCATTATATTCACAGGGCTGGAGAAAGTTTTTAAAAACTTGTGAAATGAAAAACAGGGCCTACTGGTAAGATTTTATATGAACCTTGTGTTTATAAGATTCTAAAACACATTTGTAAAAGACACCGTGCACTGCTTACTGTTCTTTTTCTTACTTTATTTTTCGGAGCACCGGCAGCTGCATTGCTGAGGGCTTGTGCACAAGGACTCTCTTGAACTTTGACATTTGTAAAAGGTTATAATGTGTTATGATGCATTAAAAGGGTCAAAAAGCTTGATAATGCCATTGATTTCATAGTATAGCTATTTATTGTGCGTACTCATGACAGCAATCATGAGACAAGTTAAGTTTTATTACCTGTATCACTTGATCATGGAATAGAATAGGGCTAATGAAAAACACATTATAAACCCTTAGAGAAGTCATGAGGATGTATAACTAGTTGTAAATACGTAACATACCTTATGAATGCCTGTACGTTTTTTATGAATGTGATTATAGAATCCTGTGAATAGGAAAGAGAAATACGTGTCCTGTTCATCTACTGTAGTGTGGTTGCAGCTGCTATTGACTCCTTGCGCCCCTCTCCCCTGAAATATAAGAAACAGCTACATAGACGTTCATTCATTCAGTTTTGTTAGATGTTTTTGAAAGTGACAATACTTTCTAAAGTAGTAGTAGTAGTAGTATTTATATGTATCTGCATGCAGTGTGTGACCTTGGTGTATTTGCAACATTAATGTGGTGGAAAACTGAGCCTGAGGGCAATTGTGGCCTGATGGGTACACAGCGGACTTCACATGGACTTTCACGGGGCATGCCCTGTGGCACCGTAGCATCACACACATTAACCTACTGTCTGTGAAATCTGTATATTAGTGTTAGGAAATAGTTTATTTAAAAAGAGAACTCTGTAACTGAGGGCACCAAGGGCATGTTATCTCCAACAAATCATTGGCACAGAGTGTGTTGTCCTTTTACTTCGAAATGCCATAAGTGGTAACGTAGTGCCTGGGGCAGCACCTCTTGAAAAATACATAACTTTGAGCCCAAACACAGACCGTAAAATTGTCCCATTTGGGCCCCCTGTTTTCTAGAAACACACCCCTGGAAGTGTTAACCAGGGGCCAGGGGCTCCGAATCATTTTTGGTCCCAATATCTATAATAGACTCCTGTAAACTAGTCCCCCTGAATTAGCCTGATCTACCCCATTAGAAAAATTCCAGCTAACTTAATCATGCACTTGTATTGGTCACACTACCCTTTAGTTGTCAATATGTAGGCGAAGACACATTTTTTCAGATCATCTTTCCCAGATCCTGACCAGCTAATGGTGGTATGTATTATGGGAAGATGTTAAGGTTTTTAAACAATACTGCATGGAAACAAACCCCATTAGCTGGCCAAGATATCGGAAAGGGCTGAACAAAAAAAGCCACGTCTGGTACTGACAAGCCAAAGTTAGCTTGAGCACAATCGCATGTTGATATTGGCCAGATTTCTCCTTTGAGGCCCATTCACACCAACACAACAACTTTGCACAAAAAAAAGACACCCCCTTCCTGGGCCATATTACTTGTACACATCCTTGGCAGAGAGGCTGCACTGTCTTGTACATATGGTGTGGCATCACACTCGCCAACTGAACCGATCCTCTGTGGCCACCTATGCCACCAAATCTCAGCAACTCTGTGCACGACTATGCCACCAAATATCAGCAACTCTGTGGCCACCTATGCCACCAAATCTCAGCAACTCTGTGCGCACCTATGCCACCAAATATCAGCAACTCTAGGCCCAAGTGGCTTGACACATTCCTGGAAGCGTCTCTTTACGGGGACATTAATAAATGCTCGGCCGTTACAGCTGTGCACACAACAAATGTCAGAGGCGATGTGCCGTACATTTAAAAGCATCAACCATCAATACCTCTCAGGTAAAATGCCAGGGAGAGGGCGGGCTGGTGTGAGCGTGTGTGTATGTGTGTGTTTGTGGGATTGTGTGCAAGGTTGTGTGTGTGTGTGTGTGTGTGTGTGTGTGTGTGTGTGTGTGTGTGTGTGTGTGTGTGTGTGTGTGTGTGTGTGTGTGTGTGTGTGTGTGTGTGTGTGTGTGTGTGTGTGTGCGCGTGCGTGCATGAGTGCATGCATGTTTCACCTATTTTGCATTCTGTGTGTGTCTGTGAACTTGAACTTGAGTGGGCGTGTATGGCACATGCAACTTTTTTCCACTCTCTCTCTCTCTCTCTCTCTCCCTTCCACTTTACATCCTTTTGTTTTTAATTGCCGGATTGAACTCATTACCTTTCTCTGCTCTCATTTACATTTTTTTTCTCTGCATCACCTTTCGCCACAGGAAAATTCGAAGGCAATTTTTACCTTGCAGAGGCAGCAGTGTAATGGCACGACATACGATTGGGGGTCGAGGTGGAGAGACGAAATTGTAATTAAATAATGAAGGCTTGACCCAGACGTGAGAAGCGGTGGGAGGGCTCGCGGAATGACAATGAAAACGACCTGCGCTGCTTTACCTGTTTCTACCTATGACCGAAATGAAATGCTGCTCACTCTCTTCTCTTCCATTGTGGCCACCATTGAGAATAGATGACGTCAATGCCTCCTACTGTTTGAAGCTAAATTTGGAGCAGATTCCAATTAGTTGATGACACACATACAGTACGTAGTTTATATATGAAAATAAAAAACCTTTTCATTATTCAGGCAGTATGTTTACACAGGGGACGCATGTGTTTACAGAGTGTGTGGTTGCAAATACTGCATTGCAGTATTTCTTTCTTTTTAAATTGTTTCTAGTGCATTTACCAAGTAAAGTTGGTTGGAATGAGTAAGAAATGCGGAGCCGTTCAGAGGCCTATGTGGGTGTAGCGTAGCGTAGCATACGTGCTAATGAGGAGGACAGCTGTCCGTTTTTGCATCTTCCCTCATACGGACACATGCATGCACATGCACGCACGTGCACAGATACACTGGCACACACAAGGCAAGGCAAGGCAAGGCAAGTTTATTTATATAGCGCATTTCATACACAGGTGCAACTCAATGTGCTTCACAAAGTTAACAAATGTAAATGAAAGGAAACAGGGAAGAAAGAAGGAAATGAATTAGAGTCGAAAAACATTTAAAACATTAAGATAAAATATAAGGTAAAAATAATAATAAAATAAAACATAAATAAACACAAAACCTTGAAAAACATAAAAAATTATAATAATAAAAAAGAATGATATGTAATTTAAGCTAGGGGAAAGCATCTGAGAACAGCTTTGTCTTGAGTCTAGATTTAAAGCTATCAATAGTGGGTGCATTGTTTACGTCATCTGCCTTTCCACACTTTGTTTTGACTTTTGGAATCACCAGCAAATTCTTCTCCGGTCTTCACCTTAGTGACCTGGTCGGTGCATACAGCTGAAAGATATCCACACACACACACACACACACACACACACACACACACACACACACACACACACACACACACACACACACACACACACACACACACACACACACACACAAACACACACACACACACACACACATGCACGCGCACACACGTACACATAGGGTACACATACATACACACTGGCACGCACACAAACATACAAACATTGAAACATGCATACAGTTTCCATCAGTACAGACACGTGCACAGAGAGAGAGAGAGAGAGAGAGAGAGAGAGAGAGAGAGAGAGAGAGAGAGGAAGACAGCTGTAATGTGGGTTGGCGGTTGTGAATTTTTTTTAATGTTCAATCTGTTGCGGGCTACAGTGGACCCCGCCATTCTTTGTGCCTCAAGCATAGTTTCATATTTCCCTCATCATAAAAACAATTTATGTCGAATCAGACTAGGAGCAAGACGGTAACTATTTCGTCTCGTGGTTGTATTTTTCTGTTTTGGCAAAGCCCTGAGTGATCATGTCATTAAGAGGGAAAGTTATCATCTGGGCCTGAAATTAGTCTGCCAAATTGGACATCCTTTGATGTCAGAGCTGTCCTGTGCATGCGCACACAATACTGACATCTTCACAATAAATTTCAGTGTTAATGGTACACTTAGTAAGAGTAGGGCTGACTAGACGAGTGTAACATTTGACTCCCTGAGAGTTGAATTAACCCTGGACTCTACTGTGCTCATTGGGTGCTCTGCTCCCTGACATGATTAATCATGTAATAAACTGGGAGAGCTTATGGCTTATTGTGATTTACAACATCTCAAGACATTTTGCCTCCAGTCTTAATCTGTTTTTTTTTTTTTTCCGCAGAGATGCTACAGTTTTGTTTAGACACAGCATGTGACCAGTTTTTTTAAAGGTGATTGGGGAGACAAATTAAACTGAAAACATATCTGTTGCCCGACGTTTTGTGGATTAAAAATGTAAATAGCACAGAACACAATGTCACCGTTGGAGCTTACAAAATGCTGAAAAATATTACATTTGGGTTGCTGCCCGGGCGTTTTGGGTTCTGGATAGCAGGAGTGGGTCATCTCGGGGTCGGCTGGCGAATGGGAAGGGAAGAGATCCAGACATGAGAGGACAATGTGCCATGGCTGGACTGGCCATAAGGCATAGAGAGCACTTGCCCGGTGGACTGTTGATGATTTGGGGCTGGTCCTCCCCTTAGCGTAGTGATATCAGTCCTCATGCCACCATTGCTGACCTCTCAGAGTCTGATTTAAATAGTAAAAACATAGCTTGGAATGGATGATTAAAAAGGTTGTCACAGACTTCATTGTATGGCAGACCAGTCTTGGCTGAAAATGCCTGGCCTGATTTTTTGGCCCAGGCCAGCCCTGCAATGTGCCCAGCGAGCGAGCAGCAGACTGGCTGGACTGGCCGACGGAAGAGAACAGGCTCTTAGGCATTCTCAGGGCCAGCATAGAGACAGGAGCTACTGTCTCTGGCCATCAGCTCTCCTGCCTCCCTACCTCCCTCCCATTGTCTCTTCATGTCCTCCCTTGTCAATTTCCCATCCTTTCTCTCCCTATGTCACTTTCTCGCCCTCTCTCTCTCCTTCTCTCTCCCGTCCTCTTACTCTCGACGGCTGTTCTCTATCTCTGTCTTTAACTCACTCTGCCTATGTCCTTCTCTATCCCTCCTCTATCCCTCCATCTTGTCCCTTTGCTGCTGTGAGTTTCTTTCCATCTCTCCCGTCATCATCGCTCTCATTGCCCAACTGTCACTCATTTTCCAAATGTCAATTCTCTCTCTCTCTCTCTCTCTCTCTCTCTCTCTCTCTCTCTCTCTCTCTCTCTCTCTCACACACACACACACACACACACACACACACACACACACACACACACACACACACACACACACACACACACACACACACACACACACACACACACACACACACACACACACACTCTCTCTCCTTTTCTGTCCTTCTCTCATGTCCTGTGCCTTACTATCTCCTTGTCTGTCTCTCTGGCTGGCTGATGGGAGAGAACAAACTCTCAAGCTCTCAGGCTCTCTTAGGGCCTGCATTGAGAGAGGAGATGCTGTCTGTCTGTCTCTAGCCATCAGCCTTCCTGCATCCCTTCACCCCCCTCTCTCTCTCTCTCTCTCTCTCTCTCTCTCTCTCTCTCTCTCTCTCTCTCTCTCTCTCTCTCTCTCTCTTTCTCTCTCTCCCCTTCTGTCCCTCTCTTTCCCTCTGTGCCTCTGTCACTCTGTCATCCTCGCTTTCCCTGCTGTCGTTCTCTTCTCATCTTGTTCCCTCTGTCTATTTCTCTTACTCTCTCCTCCTGTTCTCTACCACGGTGCCTTTTTCTACCTCACTTTCCCTGGATCACTCTCTCTTCCTCAGTCTCCTCCCTCTCTCCCTGAGTTCTTTTCTATTGCCCTCGATCCCTCTTGCACTCTTTCCTTCCCCTCTCTCCCTCTGTGAGTTTCTCCTCCAGTCCTCTCCACTATCCTGTCCTCTCTCCCATTCTCCATCTGTCAATTTACTCTGTCTCTCACTCTCTGTCCCTTTCTTTCTGTCCCTTCTGTCTCTCTCCTCCTTTGTCACTTTCTCTTCCTCGCTCCATTTTTCCGTCCCTGTCTCTTCTTTTGTCTCTCTCTTTCACTTCCTCTTTGCCACTGCATCCATCCCTCCGTCTTTTTCCTCCATTCTCTCCTTGTGTGTGTGTGTGTGTGTGTGTGTGTGTGTGTGTGTGTGTGTGTGTGTGTGTGTGTGTGTGTGTGTGTGTGTGTGTGTGTGTGTGTGTGTGTGTGTGTGCGTGCGTGCGTGTGTGAGAGAGAGCGTGAACACATGTGAGCGCTTGTGTGTATGTAAACTGCTGTAAGGATGATTGTTGTACAAGTGTGTGCTATATGTGTACCTCTTTGTGTATTCTTTATCTGCGTATTAATGTAAGATGACAGACACCTTAATTTCCGTCGGGATTAATAAAAGTACTCTACAACTCTGTTCTTATTAACTCCCTCTTGCTCCTACTCTCTCACACATTTTCTCCATGCCCCATAACCCTTTCCCTTTCTCCTCTCCTCTACTCTTTTTCATTCTTTCTCACTTCCTCCACCATTCTACACAGTGGTGTAGTCTACAAGTACTTTTTTGGTGGGTATGCTGTATATTTGTGTTATTCTAAATATTGAATCAATCATTTTTTGGTGGGTATAGCCTACTGAAATCCCTGACATTTTTAGGTGGGTATACTGCTGAGCTTAAGATTTCAGACCTCATCAAATCAGGTGACCTACTAAATGGTCACTGCACACCTGATGAAATGGTTGATAGCTTCAACAACAACTTAAGAGGAATTCTAGATAACATAGCTCCAATTAGAACGACGACAAGGACCAGAGCTAGGTATTCACCTTGGATGAATGACTCACTTAGAGCCTTAAAAAGAAAATGCAGAGTAACCGAGCGTCTTTGGAGGAAAACTAAATTAACTCCTACAATAATGCGGTACGCTCAGAGAGAAAAGCATATTTTTCCAAAATCATAACAGACAACCAGCATAATGCGAAAGTTCTTTTTTCCACTATTGACCACCTGCTTAATCCAACACATAGCAATAACAACCTAAATGCACTATCACATGCCAAGTGCGAGGAATTTGCTAGATTTTTTAATAAAAAGATTGCCGACATTAGAGAAGGCATCCAAGGTGGAAACGCAGCAATCTCTGTCGCCCACTCAGGCGATACACCGAGGGGAGGGTTAAACCCCCCTAGGAGACCTGAGAGCTTCCAAAAGTTTTGTCCAATTACAGAGGACGACCTCTGTAAAATAGTCAGGGAAAAGTAAGCAGTCTACCTGCAGCCTTGACGCGATCCCCACACATCTGCTAAAAAACATACTTGGTTGCTTAGCAGCACCTTTACTGCAAATTGTTAACACCTCTATGCTTACAGGCATTTTTCCAAGCTCATTCAAAACAGCCATGGTAAAGCCACTCCTAAAAAAGACAAATTTAGATCAGAATTCTTTAAACAACTACAGACCTATATCAAACCTCCCCTTTATAAGCAAGGTACTAGAAAAAGTTGTATTTAAACAGCTTAATCAACATCTGGCTGGGAATGATATCTTGGAAAAATTTCAATCAGGCTTTAGAGCCAACCATAGCACCGAAACAGCACTAACCAAAATAATAAGTGATCTTAGGCTCAGCACTGCCGCAAACAAAGTTTCAGCACTTATCCTCCTCGACCTCAGTGCCGCCTTTGACACGATAGACCACAACATACTAATTGACCGCCTTGAATCTTGGGTAGGCTTGTCCGGTCACGTCTTAGAGTGGTTCAAAACATATATTACAGGGAGGCAGTTTTTTGTCACCATCGGAGAACACGTCTCCAACAAGTACACTGTAAAAAATGCCCGTTGAAATTACGGCAAAAAACTGTCAAATTGCAACAGTCAGTGACCGTAAAATGTAAAACAGTTTGTCTCTGTACTAAATACGGCAAGCTACTATTAAGTCAAAAAGCGTTACATGACTTTATTTTTTACAGGTGTCATATGTAGAAAATACTGGACTGTTCTCTGTAAACGGAAATATTGGAAAATACCGTTAAGTGAAGATGAAGTAGTCAAGAAACGGTACATGACTTTATTTTTCACTGGTGTCATATGTACACAGCAAATTTGTCAGAGTTAGATTGATCAGAGTTAGACTGGTGTTCAGCCAAAATCTAAACATCAAGAGTTGCAGCAAGACTACACAGTGTTATTTGACTCCTCTGGATCAGAGTTGTTGAGCTAAGAGAGTCTAGAGAGTTAATGTTTTATTCCCCAGAGAGTTATGAAAACCATTCCTCCCCAATTGTCAAATGTTTTGGCGACATGAGCAGCCATTTTTGTTGAGTCCCCTATAAGTGAACCAAACTCAATCCTCTGTAAGTGAACCAAATTGTGAACCAACAGAAAAAGAACTCTGTTCTGCTTTTCTTCACATTTTGTATACTACAAAAAGTAGGTGCTCTTTCTGGTGGTGCTAGGCTTTTTGAGTCCTCTTTTTGTCCAATAGATCTCTTGTGATTGCACTTGTTCCAGGTGTAACTTGTCAAACCACTGATAGGCTGGTTGTAACAGGCAGAGTTTGATGTCAACATGCTATTTGATTAGTAGCCATCAATGAGTATTAACTTAGATTACAACCCTCTGCATGTGTTCTAGTTCATCCTGCGCAAAATTTACCTTAATGGACTTTGAGGCTTTGCCATCAGAGTTTTCGATTGAGAGACAAATTGACAAAGTAAAGCTCTATAAAATTCAGAATATCCTTCTTTACATTCCCCCAACCCAACAGAAAGCAATGGAGGTTATAATTAATTAAATATGAATTACTCCACAGAAAACAGATTGCCTGTCTGCTTGGCTCCAGGTGCTTCCACGTTGTAGATTTGACAACAGTGAAGCTGGCAACTGAATAAACTGTGCAACAGTTAAGGACTGCAAATGGCAACAGTTTGCACATTTTGCAATAATTCACTGTAACTTATATATTTCTCCGGTAACAGCCTACAGTTTAGCCTCATTTAATGTGTAAAATATGCCTATAGGCTAGCATAATTTGAAAAACTCTACCTGGGACAGTAATCCCTTGATTCAGTCTCTTAGAAGTATACTAGTCTATTTGAAACTGTCATTCTACTTCATCCAAATCAATCTGTCAATCAATTCCTGACCTCACCTGAGTGCTAAGGACTGTCATGCAATGATTAACTTACTGCCTGCACCTGCGAAATGCCTCATCACTCGGGTCACATGGT
Source organism: Engraulis encrasicolus (assembly GCF_034702125.1). Lineage (NCBI taxonomy): Eukaryota > Metazoa > Chordata > Actinopteri > Clupeiformes > Engraulidae > Engraulis > Engraulis encrasicolus. The sequence continues at coordinate 34,176,441 of NC_085866.1, read as the reverse complement.
TCACTTGAACATGTATTTAAACCGGGACTGTTGCATTGTACTGCTCACTGGTTGGTAGCTAGCTAGCTAGCTGGCTGACAGGCTGTAAGGCTGGCCGGCCGACTGGCCTGCCCTCACATCACCTGCTAGCAGGTCACGTTGTAAGGGTGGCTGTATGGCTTGCTAACTAGCTTGTTTGTTAGCGTGCTTGCCCCGCTAGCTGTGGCCTTCATTTTCCTCAAGGTTCTTTTCAGGCCTTTTTTAAATAAGGAATGCATTTGCATACCCTTCATTGATGATACTAGACTGGTCCACCTGCCAGTACTAGACAATCTGGCAATTGGGCATTTATTTAGGTATCTAATTAGGTTGAGGTTTATCGGACTCCAGTGAGTAGAATCAGTCCAATCAGTTGTCTGATTGTAATTCTATAATTGGACACACCTATTATGTGAAATTTATGGGAATTCCACTTAAATGCAACATGTATAAACTGTGAATCCTACGCCTGAGCAACACAATTATGCTGCTGGTTTAGCAGGATTGAACCATAAAATTAAATAATAATAAATTCTGTGGAATGAATAGAGATTCAGCTTAAAAACAAATGCTTTATACTGAAAATTGAACAATCGCACTGTCAAGGCATCAATAATTTCTGTTGTTTTAACAGAAATTGACTGTAAAATAGGCAAATGAATGCTGTGGAATGGTTAGTATTTCACTTAAAAAACAACAGGGTTGTATTGTTAATTATACAGCTGTATACCATGAGCCTGCATGAATGTCACTGTTATTTAAACAGTAACTCCCCTTTATTGTAACATCTTGAAAATGTTGATTCTACAAGTCTTAATATACCTTACCGTAAATCCATATACAAGATCTCTGTGTTTTATACGGTGAAGAAATGGCAACCACAGCTGCCAGTTTTTCACCGTAATTTTGACAAGATTTTTTTTACAGTGTATGATGTGCCTTTTGGAGTTGCTCAGGGTAGTTGCTTGGGCCCTCTCCTCTTCTCTCTCTATATGTTGCCCCTGGGCTCCATCATCAGAGAGCACAATGTTGATTTTCATAGCTATGCCGATGACACTCAACTATATATCTCTGTCGAGCCTAGCCAAACCACTGCCATTCATGCCTTGACTAAATGCATGTCTGCCATCACAGATTGGATGAACAGTAACATCCTAAAATTAAATGAGGATAAAACTGAAGTGTTGCTCATTGGGCCTAAGGAAAAACGTGCAAAACTCCACTCTAGCCTAGGTGACCTAAGCATACACATTAAAGATAAGGTTACTAGCCTAGGTGTGGTCATAGACTCGGATTTGAGCTTTTGAGCCTCACATCAACAAGATAACAAAATCTGCTTTTTTCCATCTCAGAAATGTTAACAAAGTGCGCGGCTTGGCCCCCCAACAAGACGCTGAGAAACTTATTCATGCCTTTGTCACCAGTAGGATAGACTACTGCAATGCTCTCTTCTCTGGTCTCCCAAAAAAATTAATTGACAAATTGCAACTCATTCAAAATTCTGCGGCAAGAATCCTAACAAGAACCAGAATGAGAGAGCACATCTCTCCTGTCTTGGCAGACCTGCACTGGTTACCTGTCTCATACAGAATCGACTTTAAGATTCTGCTCACAGTATTTAAAGCATTAAATGGACTTGCCCCTAGCTATATCTCAGACATGCTCTCTTTTTATGCCCCTGCTCGAGCTCTCAGGTCCACTGATGCCAAGCTGCTAAGGACCCCCCACCCCCCGCAGAGAAGAAGATCGGCGACGCCGCGTTTTGCCTGCTATGCGCCCAAGAGATGGAACGCCCTCCCCATCGAGATCCGATCAGCCACCTCGTTCGACTCCTTTAAGAAGCAGCTGAAGACCCACCTCTTCATCCTTGCCAAACTCCTAGCTGCCAAGGCGTCATAGCGTCCCAGCTGCCGCAGCGCCCTTACTACTCGCAACCAGCCCTGGCAGGGGGCTCCCCCTAGGTGGCCGCTGGTCTCTGCCTGAGGTTTTCTTCCTGACTATAGGGGGTCTTTTTTTCTCAGACTTCACTGAGCTTTTTTTTTCCCCCTTACAAACTATGAATCAAGCGAAAGGGAGTTTTTCCTCACCCCTGATGCCACCAGGGGCCGCACCTGAGCGCCCAATCTCTGTGTGACTATCTATGACTTATGATAGGCCCAGCCACTATGGACCTTACACATCTAAGAATCCTGGTCCTATCCTACGTTGACCTTATGACTCTACATTCTCTGTCTATCTCTTCTTCCTCTGCCTTCCTGCTTTTTTCTGCCTCTCCTCTATACCTCTCCTTTTAAATCTATCTCTAAAAATGTTTTTTTTTCCATTTGTTAAGCACTTTGAGTTACATGCCTTGTATGACACAGTGCTATACAAATACAATTATTATTATTATTATTATTATTATACTGCGTATACCTGCGTTCTATGTAGCCTACACCACTGATTCTACATCTATCCCATGCTATCTCTCTCTCTCTCACTCTCTCTCTCTCTCTCTCTCTCTCTCTCTCTCGCTCTCTCTCTCTCTCTCTCTCTCTCTCTCTCTCTCTCTCTCTCTCTCTCTCTCTCTCTCTCTCTCTCTCTCTCTCTCTCTCTCATCATTACATTATTACATTACATTGCACATAGCTCTCTCTCTCTCTCTCTCTGTCTCATCCCCCCTTCCTTGCACTCTGTCTCCTGTATCACTTCCTCCAGTTCTCCCCCACTCTTCCTCTGTTCCTTTTCTTTCTATCAATCTCTCTTCAGCATTTTCTCTCGCCGACCCATCTCTCCTTCCTTCTCCCTCTCTCTCTCTCTGTCCTTCTCCATTCCTCTCTCTGTCTCTCCAGGTGCCAGACCTTATGGGTCACATCAGCAGACACGTCACATCACTGTCACTTGTCACCCAGCAGTGGCCAGTCGAGACGACAGCCGTGAGCAACATGTTTCCTCTTATACTCGTACTCTCTGATGGCCTGTGACACAGGTATAGGCTGTCAAACATATCTGTACCACACCATGCAGGAACACCGACACACAGACACACGCATGCACGCACGCACGCACACATGCATGGATTCACACACACACACACACACACACACACACACACATGCACAATCCCACAAACACGCAAAGGCATGCGTGTACACACACACACACACACACACACACACACACACACACACACACACACACACACACACACACACACACACACACACACACACACACACACACACACACACACACACGAAAAGAGTCATGCAAAGCAGGCATAATAGTAAGAAATCATACACACAGCTTGACCAACAGTTGACCAATGTTTATCTGGATGATATTAAGTCATGTGATATGAAGAGGGCACTGATCCCATTGGTCGGAGGAGTTCACATAGCCCTTCATGCAGATGGGATTCACTTAACTACCTTAACTACAAGCTTAACTACGTCATAACAACAGAGCTATGACATTACCAAGAGTCTTAAGTGTCAGATGAAGACACGGTCATTGCCATTTTGGTGCACAATAGGGTTATAACAGGGCCTCTGCATGAAAAGGGTTAATCATTCTTCGTCAAATGCACGGAGTAGGTCATCTTTTTCAAAAATGTGAAAGATTATTGGTAATGAAGTTCACATTATATCGGGCATTTTCAAAAAGCTGGCAAGCAAACAACGCACATCTTCACAACATCATTTAGTCGGGGGGGTGCAGAAGCCACAGAGGCCAATGGAGCTTCATTAAATGGTAAGTTATTCACATCGGCGTCTTCCAAAGCGATCTGTGCTGTTATGCATTATGCAAGAATTATCCATTATCCTTTTATGGTCTTATTCCTACCTCGAACCATCATCCACTATATAAGGTTTTGATGTAGAGTACACAACCTCATTGTGTATGCATCTGCACTACTAGATGTGTGCGCGTGTGCGTGTGTGTGTATGTGTGTGTGTGTGAGTGTGAGCGTGTGCGTGTGTATTAAGTTGTGAACTCTTGTTGTATAGTCAAATACAGATTGTTTGCAACGACGTGTGTGTGTGTGTGCATATATGCGTGTGTGCATGCATGTATACGCGCGTGTGTGTTTGTGTGAATGCGTGTGTACATGTGTAGTGTGCGTGCGTGCGTGCGTGTGCGTGTGCGTGTGCGTGTGCGTGTGCGTGTGCGTGTGCGTGTGCGTGTGTTTGTGTGTGTGTGCATGTGCGTGCATGCATGTACGCATGCATGCGTGTTTGTATGCGTGTGTGTGTGTTTGTGTGAATCCATGCATGCGTGTGTGTGTGTGTGTGTGTGTGTGTGTGTGTGTGTGTGTGTGTGAGTGTGTGTGTGTGTGTGTGTGTGTGTGTGTGTGTGTGTGTGTGTGTGTGTGTGTGTGTGTGTGTTAGCACTTGTGTAAGTGTGTACGTGTGAATCCTCACTGTGCTTACAATCTCAGTATGTACTATGTGTACTGTGTACTGTGTGTGTGTGTGTGTAAGTGGTAAGCATGTATAGGTGAGCGTACGCTACTTATAATCTGCAATAAGCTGTGTGTTTGTAAGCTACAATGACGGAAGTCATCTGTTATCCCTTCATTCAGACAGCTACTCCCAACCCAAACCCCTCCACCCCAGCCCCCTTACTCTAACTCTCTTCCCCAGCTGTCACGCATCACGTCAGGGGACCGCAGCCGACTAAACAAGGCACGGCTCAGTAGGCGCCAGTACTACACACCGCTCTCATTCTCCCGGTGAATCCAAATTAATGAGCACGTAAAGACGGCGGGTAAATAAACTGGACGGATAAAATAAAAATAAGAGCCCCTTTTTTTGTGTGTGTGTGTGTGCGTGTGCGTGTGCGTGTGCGTGCGTGTGTGTGTGTGTGAACTTGTTCAAGCCTTGATGCCTGCAGTGTTTTGGTGATGCTTGGTGGTGGTGATTAGCGTGGTGATGGAGTTTGGTATCAGGTGAGCGCAGTGTTGTGCAGGCAGGATGGCTCTGTGCATTTCAGGGTGCTGGTGGAGAGCTGAGGGTGGTACTAGGGTGGTGTAAGGATGGCACTCATGGCAAGATTGGCCATTAGGCAAACAGGGCATTTTCCCCCGCGGATTGTTGATGATTTTGGCGTGGTGGTCTCCCCTCAATGTATCAGTCCTCATGCTGCCACAGCTGACCTCTCCAAGTCAGATGTAATTATTCATTTGACTGTTATTTGTTTGGCTGTTTTTGGTCAAAATAGCTCATAATACATGACTAAATATCCCAGGCTTCATTGTCTCTTTCAATGCCTGATGGACTGGTCTTGGCTGAAAATGCCCAGCCTGATTTTGTCCCAGCTCAGCCCTGATGGCAATGGATGGTGTAAGGTGTCCTGGCTTTGATGGCGGGGAGGGTGGTGCGGTAGTGGCGATAGGAATGGTGATGTTGTTGGGAATGTTGGTGTGAGAGGCAGAGGGTGGTGGTGGCTTTGATGGTGGTGGTAAAGCTGTGTTGCTTGCATGAGTGGGAAAGAGACTGGCAGCAACAGCAGGCGCCTCTTCAGCGTGATTGGATGGAGGTGTTGGGGGGTTGTTTGTGGCTGTGACTAGTGACGATAAGGGTGGTGGTGACGAGGCTGGTGGTGTTGGATGGTCATATTATTGGTGGGGGGGCAAGAAAGTGGCAGAAAACAGCAGGTGCCTCATCACTGGTGGCAAGGGTGGTAGTAGTGGATGGGGTATAGCTGCAGGGAGAGTGGGTGGGGGGGTATGTTGGGATGGGTTGTGGTAATGATAGTGTTGAGGGCGGGTGTATTGTTTTGGCTGTGATGGTACTGGTGGGTCGTTGTGTTGTGGTGGAGGGTGGCAGGTGTGCAAGAGACTGGTGGTGGAGGGTGAGGCTGCGTGTCTGGTGGTGATGAGGGGATAAGGGTGGTGGTGAGGATGGTGGTGATGTGGTAGGCAGGGACGAATTAACGCACAGGCTAGATATGGCTGCAGCCTAGGGGCCCCCATCTGCCAAAAGGCCCTCCAATTGGCCCTCAAGTTTTCGACATGGTCAATCTTCCACAATTTGCAGACATTATCCCTAATTTCTGGCTCAGAATTACAATCTACGTATGAATTGCTATCTATGGAATTTTGTCCCAGAATTGGCCCCCCATGAGGGCCTACAGCAACCTGTAGACTAGGAGCGCCGGGCCATCTTAATCCGGCCCTGGTGGTGGGTGTGTCCGTTGTGGTGGTGGATGTTCATGCTGGTGGCAAACAGTGGGCGCCTCATCAGTGCTGGTGGGGGTGGTGGTGAGGGTTAGAGTAGTTGCAGAAAAGGTAGTGAGGGTGGTGACTATGACGATGGTGGTTGCAGTTAGGCTGTGTTGTGTTGTGTGTGGATGGGTGGGCGAGAAAGAGACTGGCAGCAAAATGCAAAACACCTCATCAGAGGTGGTAGGGACAGGGCCGGATTCCGGACGGGGCCAGTGGGGCAAGCGCCCAGGGGCCCGTGGAGTCCAGGGGCCCACTGAGGCTCATAGTGATGCCGATGCTGATGCTAATCTATATTTGGGTCTATTGATTTATATTTACAGTCTCATATTAGGTTAGTGCCTGTAACCCCAGATTTTATTTTATTTTTTCCAGAAACTAGCAATGGCCATGGAGAGGGGGCCCTTTCTTGTTGTCTTGCGCAGGGGCCCACAGAGTTATAATCTGCCCCTGCGTAGGGGTGGTGTTGGGATGGGGTGTGGTATAGTTGCAGAAAGGGTGGTGGTGTGAGAGTGGTGGTGCCTGTGATGGTTAGCATGGCGGGTGTGTTGTGTGTGGGTGGCGGCGCCGGGCAGGCGCTTCATCAGAGGTGGTAGGGGTGGTGTTGGGATGGGATGGGATGGGATGGGGTGGGTAATAGTTGCAGAAAGGGTGGTGGTGTGAGAGCGGTGGTGGTGCCTGTGGTGGTGCCTGTGGTGGTTAGCATTGTGGGTGTGTTGTGTGTTGTGTGAGGGCGAGTGAGAGCGAGACTGGCGGCTAACAGCGGGTGCCTCATCAGCGTGATCACTGGGTGTAATGAATGGTAATGGCTGCACTGACGGATGCTCCTGTTAGAACGCTCTGGTCACACAGAGGAAGGGGAGAGGGAGGCCAATCGCTCTGCTGTGGGTAATTTAGTCTGTCTGCATGTGTGTGACAGTGTGCAAGATAACGTGTGTGTGTTTGGGTGCGAGTGTGTGTGTGTGTGTGTGTGTGTGTGTGTGTGTGTGTGTGTGTGTGTGTGTGTGTGTGTGTGTGTGTGTGTGTGTGTGTGTGTGTGTGTGTGTGTGTGTGTGTCTCTGTGTGTGTGTGTGTGAGAGAGAGAGAGAGAGAGAGAGAGAGAGAGAGAGAGAGAGAGAGAGAGAGAGAGAGAGAGAGAGAGAGAGAGAGAGAGAGAGCACTCATGAGTGAATGTGACAAAGGCAGTGGGCGGTGTGTGTATGTGTTTGTGTGCATGTGTCTGCCTGTGTCACACAAACCGCATGTGGCCATGTGAATAAGTGTTGGCTTAGTGTGTGTATGTGACAGTGTGAAAGACAATGTGCGTGTGCGTGTGTGCGTGTGCGTGTGTGTGTGTGTGTCTGTGTGTGTGTGTGTGTGTGTGTGTGTGTGTGTGTGTGTGTGTGTCTGTGTCTGTGTCTGTGTGTGTGTGTGTGTGTGTGTGTGTGTGTGTGTGTGTGTGTACACTTGCCTGTGAACGGCTTGCGAGGGTTCATTGTCCATCTGCCACCCAATTCTAATCTGTTTAAAACAAATTAAACATTTACAAGGCTAGGGACTGTTCATTAAACTCATTGTGGCCCTGTAAGAATCGTTTACATCAAAGCGAACCATTTACGTCTGAATGGACATTGGGCCAATTGCTAACTGGGCTAAAAAAGACTCACCCACCATATCCAGTCACAAGCAGCAGGATTTAGAGCCGGTACTGTTTTTGACCCCTCTGCGCACCACACATTAGCATGAATATCCTCCAATAAGTGGCCAGGGGGGATAACTAGGGCCTGCAGCTGTGCCATTTATGCCAATAACATCCAGCGGCAATGAATTATGAACAGGATCTGATCTCAGATTAAAACCCAGCCAAGATGAACCTCATCATCCTCCACATCATCAGGTTTACATCAAATTACATGTTTGGGTTTTTTTCTCTTTTCTCTGTAATTGCATTTTATCAGCTCAATAACAAAAGACAGAGGAAATGAGGTAAAAGGAAATTAGCAGAATACAATGGACTGATCGCATACATCAAATTCCTCAGGATACTTGAGCCACTCCTCCTCCTCCTCCTCCTCCTCCTCCTTCACCTCCTCCTTCACCTCCTTCGAGATCCAGTTGTATTGTGATGGCGAAAGTAAAAGGTGTCTGCCTGGTTGCCGCGTTGCTGTGTTGCCGCGTACATACATATTGGAATGCACGGGGAGTTCCGGGCCATTTCCTCCTTGGAGGTCAGATTCCGATGGAATGGATTTTTAAGGGGAGAGAGAGAGAGAGAGAGAGAGAGAGAGAGAGAGAGAGAGAGAGAGAGAGAGAGAGAGAGAGAGAGAGAGAGAGAGAGAGAGAGACGGACGTACTGAGGGGAAGGTCAGCTCATTAATCATGGCGGAGGATGCTGCTGCGCCACCTCAACCAAGCCAGTCACAGATAGCATCATTGATTGAAAGCAATAATTAATTTCCCCCCCGCCAGAGTGAGCGAACATCTCAAAAAGAACAGGCCCCTAATTTGTTTTTAATCACTCATTAGACGCCAGACACGATGACCCCGTGGCTCCAGGAAGAGGGCTGTTCCTCAGGGTCAGAGCTCTGCCATGCAATGCACTGACCACCACCTGGGTCTACTGCAGGGTTTTATTCCCTTATAGATTGCTGGAGATATACAGGCTGCTATATGTGTGGGTTAAAACAGTCCTGATATTGGTCTAAGGGAATGCTGCATCAATATTTCAGGTTTTACATTAAATATTACATAAAAGCCAAGGATGTTACATGTGTTTTGGAGTATAATCAGGTTCTGGGTTTAAAAGTTTAAAGATCCCTGCTGATGCAACTTTTATTTTTTAACAACCATGCCGGTCATGACGTACATTGCAATATGAAATTAATGCCCCCGAAAACTCCACAACTGGAAGAAGGTGCCTCTCAAAAAAAAACTAAAGATACACAAAGTGAATATGGTTAGGATTGGGAAAGACATTACGCACCAGCCAAAATCCAATACGTACAAAATGCAATCGCGATGGATTGAATTAGTTTAAATGTCAATTTCTTCACCAATACACACAGCAGGCCCAGCCTATTATTTAAGCCATGATTAGATTACTGTCAAAAATGAAAATCTGAGGGAAATGTCAAATGTCATCAAAAAGCTCATCTCAAGTGTAGTCCGTGGCCTGCATACCGCAGGGAGAAGAAAGAAACAAACACTGTGATGTAGCTCGGATCAGAGTTGTTGTTGGTGTACAATTGTTACCAAATCCACAATTTCTTTGTAAAGCACCCATCATTATCTTCTATTAAATCTTCCGGTTAGCACGGCACACAAAGTTTCACATTAACAGAAACTCTCACATCTTTTCCCTCTGCGACTAGGCGTCTGCTTTGAAGGCACTCTCAGGCTCATTTGTCAAAGTGAGGCACGGAGCGAGAGAAAGGGGGATGGAAAGAGGAGTAGAGATATGGCGAGAAGGAGGGAGGGAGGGGGAGAAAAGGATGGAGGAAGGAGAGATGAGGGAGAGAGATGGAGAGAGGGAGGGGAGAGGAAGAGAGGGAGGAAAGGAGGGATGGAGAAAGACAGGAAGGGAGGGATGGCAAGAGAGGGAGGGGGAGGGGAGAGATGGAGGGAGGAAGAGGGAGAAGAGAGTATGAAGGGAGGGAGAGATGTAGAGAGACAAGAAGTGATGGAATAAAGGAGTGATGAAAGAGAGATTGGGAGAGGGAGTGAAGGAGGGGAAAGAGAGGGAGAGAGGAGAGGAGAGGGAATGGGGAGATAGAGTGGGGAGATGGAGAGAAAAAAGGGGAGGGAAATAGAGAGAAGGAGCGAGGGAGACACATTGAGAGAGAAGAAGAAGGTGGGAGGGAGCGATGGAGAGAGGGAGGACGGGAAAGATGGAGAGAGGGAGAGGCAGAGGGAGCTGAGCTGTACTGTGCTGTGCTGTGCTGTGCTGTGCTGTGCTGTGCTGTGCTGTGCTGTGCTGTGCTGTGCTGTGCTGTGCCTCAGCAGGGCCCACCACTGTGCTCTTTTGTGACGCCTGTGAGTCAGCAGTTTGGGCACTCTGCAACCCATCACACCGCACCACACCGTCCCGCACCACACACTGCTTTACTTTCATTACCCCCCAAAGTTCCCCCACTTTCAAATGTCAAAGCCTGCAAGACTGAGGGAGGCGGAGAGTGGGGGGTGGGGGTGGGGGGGTGTAGAAGCGTTTCCTAACCGGCATAAGGGGCACCAATTAACACGTGTGGGCATGGGAGTCTAGGCGTGCTAAAGGGCAGCTAATCGTCCTTTTTATCCCCAGAAAATTCTGCCGAAATTCAAAGGTAAAAAAAACAGGCGAAGAAAGAAAGTGCAGCAGCACTGTGGGAGTTCTGTGCAAGTAATAAAGAGATGGGATGGCTTTCTTACGTCATCAGAGCGTAGAGTACGCCATGGGTGCGAGGCGAGGGGAGTCTTCTTCTAGGGGAGACCGGGGGAAGGTGAGCCACGGGGGAAGGTGAGCCACCCCCTTTTTCTCGAAAAAGGTGAATACATTTTAACATGTCACCACATTCTAAGGTGGTGGAAATCCTTTTCTAACACCTGTGAAAAAGTGAAGCATGTACCAAATTTGGCAAGAGAGATATTTGTGAAAATGTGTTTTTTTGCTCTTTAAGTGAATTCCATATTCAAAACATGGATGATTTAGAGAAAACAAAAATAGAACAATTTCTGGTCTCATCATGTCTGAAATGTTACGTAATAAGCTACTATATGAGTGATATTTTAAGTCTTTTTGCACTTTTATGATAATTTTATGAGCATTTATTTACATAATTTTGGCATGGGGTAAGGTGAGCCTTTTGAGATGGGGTAAGATGAGCCGCTTATCCTAATGGGATGCATAATAGTTGAACACCATGTTATGATATTTCAGCATAATCAGATAATTTCTTTCATATCATACCCAGGTGAGTTGAGATTAATGACTTCATGCATGTTTCAGCCAATTCAAACAATAATATTAACTTTTTTCTACATTGCACTCTGCATTGTTCGCCATTGTATTCAAACAAAGCTGTAAGGGCCCACAATATGTATTTTTTGGCATAGTTCTGTTGCTTTAGTTGTTTTATTTCATAGATTCATTAGTTACATTTGTTATAATAAATAAAAGTTGTTTAGCCGAGATTTTCGCCTGGGCTCACTTTACCCCAAGCAGTGGCTCACCTTACCCCATACAAGGGGTAAGATGAGCCACCTGAAAAAATATTTTTAAAAGGCAATATCATTTTAACCATGACAGTTTATCAATTAGTTTTTGCTCTAATAGTATCAGGACACTTTGAAATTTGGTATGATGTGAAAATTTTAACCAAATACGCCTTCATCGCTTAGCTGTGACGAAAAATGTAAAAAGTGGCTCATCTTACCCCAGTCTCCCCTACGGTCAGTACCACTGGAGGCATGGTGAAGTGCAATGCCACTACCGCTAGGGTTGGAGTGTGGAACTGCTGTCCTTAATTATCCCCCGCATTTAATGCTGACCGACGGCCACAACCCGAACACTGGCTACTTTACATGACGGTTTTAATTCAGAATTAATAATTCCAAATTAAATCGTTAAGTGGAATTTACTTTGATCTTTCATATCATTCCGAATTATGAAGTGTTTACATGACATTTTCAAAGCGGAATTAAGCTTCATTCAGAATCAAATGGAGCTAATTCGGAATTAAAACCGTCATGTAAATGTAGCCACTGACAACTGACAGCTGCAGAGCTTTCGGTGTCACAATTTTTATCCATCATGGCATGGCACCCACCGACCATGTGCTCCGTAGCCTCAGGCTACGCCCTTACTACACCATGGCCATTGGCCAATGCATTTTCCAGTGGGTGACTGTTCTTATCCATTCAACGTTCTTTAGTTCTGTGTATGGTGAAATGGCACAAAGAGCTAGGAGCTTGTGGACTGCAGGGATGAATAAGTCATGATTCAACAGACCACATTCACAGGTTTGTAAAACGCAAAAACAGTGCAGCTCTGTGGGAGTTCTGTGGGCTGTGGTGAAATAGCACAAACACGGTGTAGGCAAGTAACATGACTCATACTACACAGAGACATACAAGCCTGCCGACAGGGGTGGATCAGTTGTCCTAGGCACAGGGAGAGGGGGTACCCAGAATTGGGTCCCCATTACATTGCATGCATGGCGCGGGGGGTGGGACTGTGGAGGAGAGACAGGAAATGAGAGGGGAGAGAGAGACGAGGAAGGATCGGCAAATGACCCGGGCCGTAATCAAACCCTGGTCGCCAGCGTAGTAACCCAGTGCCTTACCGTTAGGCTCTGGCAGGGCCAGATTTTTCTTTAGTTTTAGTATATGCACACTGGGTGAGGTGTGCACGGCGATCTGATAGTCAACTTAATGAAAAAACAATTGTCATTACACACTTGGATCTTCACAGGTAATACTTTTTTGAATTAGACCAACGTTTCGGCTTTCGGCTTCATCAGGGTCATCTCTGATCATCTCTGAGAGATGACACTGATGAAGGCATAAGCCAAAACGTTTGATCTCATTTTAAAAGTCTGAAGTTTGCATTAAGTTCTGAGTGTGCATGACAATTGTTTTTTTTTTAACTAAAGTGACAGTAAGGCTATAACAAGGGCTCTCCACAAAGGGGTTAAAGTAGTAGGGCCTACTATGTAGTTTTTTCCAACCTTAAAATGATGTATAAATGTTTTAAAGTCTCAGAATTTGTACACTTCTGGGATGAATGTTGTCCAACACACCACTTCCGTTAAAGTAGCACTAGTCTAGGGGGGGTTCAACTTTTAAAAAAATACTCTTCCTCAAATTGTGTCAGTGGTTCGTCAACTTGTAACATGGTGAAAGGCACCTCTGAATTCACTTTCCTGCCCCAGAAGGCCTGTAACCGCTGTAAAGACGTTTTGCAAGAGCAGAGCATCACTCTGCAGTTTTCTATGAGTGACAAGTCTGCTTCCAAGGGCAACCAAAGATGAAACCAACCTCGTCTACTTTTTATTATTGCTTTAAATGTATTTATTATAAACTTATTTATTATGGATACTCCCATGGCTGTTAAGAAATCTGCAGATGATACTTTTATCCCTTTTTTCTCCAAAATAATTTCAGTCTCACCATGGACTCTCAAATACCCACAAGGACAAAAAGACCCACAGTACCTTCAACATTCTGTAAAACCCTCTATATCTATATCAATCTGTCAATCCAAATGCAAAAGCATGAAATTCACCTCTTCACTTTTCAGTTTAATAAAGTTTGAAAACTGAGTATCATTACGGATGACCAGGGAGTCCACTCTGACCGGGTTACCTCAGTCTTCAGTTCATTACCAGTGTACTGCGAGGAACACAAGGCCAGATGGGCACCTCTTTGGCCAGATACTCTTCCCAGGGGACAGCACGATGCCCCTCCTTGCCTTGACTATTGTAATGGCCTGGCTTCTGGCAAGCCATTCCAGCCTCGTACAAAGAAACCTTTATAGGCCCTCCAAAATGCAGAAGTGCATCTGGTTTTCAATCAGCCCGACGGGTCGTAGGTTACTCCGCTGCTCACTGCCCTTTTTTTACTAGTTGCCCATGGAGGTCTGGAGTTAACTGTAATTCACTGATACTCGTCGTGGTTACAGAGCGGCTGCATGGTATAAAAAATACAGTGTTAATTCAACACTAAGTGAGTCGATTTAATATCATGTAGAGTGTATTTGGTCCCACAGTGTATTGAAGTACTGAATTAACACTGCATTTTTTTAAATTGTGTGTCTCTCTCTGGATCTTCTGCCATCTGTTTGAACTGTATGCTCCTTCAAAGCCTCTGTGTTCCTCTGCGGAACAGTGCATGGCTTTGTTATCTCCCCACTCCAGGGCAATCTCAGCCCAGACTGCTCTCATTTGTTGGTCCCCGATGGAGGAGCGACGACGACGGGCGATGAAATGCTATCAGAGCAAGGTCGTCCTTCTCTCTCTATCTTCTCCAGGAATCTCTTTTTTTTAAAGCCCTGCCTCAAAGAAAGCATGTCCTGTCCTAACACCACCAAGCCCCACCTTCCCCCCATCCCAACATAGTACTTAGCTTCACTTCATTCATTTCATTAACTGATCTCTGTGCACCTGTGATTTGTCCAAGTGCAATGTATATGTGTGTGTAATTTGTGTTTCTTCAAACGCAAACGTGTTGTGAGGTCAAAGGGTCAGAGGGAAAACTCTGTGTATAAAAGGCATCTCCGTAAATGTTAACAATGCCATGACTGTCTCTGCTTGACATGATGTTTGCAGCTTCTGTGATATGGATCAGTTTTACCAGTAAAGCATCCTCATCTAATAGCGCACTATAGGAGTTACAGAGACAAGTAGTCGAGCAGCTAAGCACAGATTTAGGATTGTAGGTGCTCCAGATCTTTTTTCAAAACCAAACATGGATTTCATAATGGGAAAATGGATTAAAGTGAGACAGAGCTAGCCATTGTTGTTGGTTTTAAAAAATATATATATACTGTTACTGTTTTGCGGAAGGAGCCTATGGATTGATTGACAGCTGCCGTCTTGCCTGTCTCCCGCCTTCTCCGAGATTGAATCCCTCCCGCTCATCCACCTGTCATGGGTGAAGGCCTTTCAAATTGTCCCATTTCCTCCTCTTACTCCTCCGTTTCAGTGGTCTAGCGGTCACGCTTTCCAAACGCTCTGCACCCATAGAAAGTGTGTGCAGTTATCATCCCGTATGCTCTCCACTTAAATCATCCCAAGACCAAGGCCAGCTACCATGCCAAATATGCACTTACTCTACACCAAGCACTCACAAGGGCAAACTAATGAAAAGAATATTTTGAATATTCATGTGGAAGAAAGTTTGAATATTCAATCATCCTTTCAGATTTAAAGTATGTAGGCCTATGCAGTGTTGGGTATGCAATGTTTCTCTGTGGCACATTCTCCTGTAGACTGCGGAAATCTTACTCTAACCATATATCTTTCTCCAGCCTAGTTACAGTTAACCCAAGTACCTTTCTGGTCAGTGAAAGGATGCTTTCTTATGATTGCAGTGTAAATTATACCGTCTCATGTTGGTATGAAAAAAGCGTCTGCTTTATTTAAACGTATAGCATCTTCCGAAAACACAGTACACTTCCAAAACATTGAATGTTTTATAATGTTTATACCTACCTAGCCAGCCTTGAAGGCTGATTACTCAGCCAAGAGATACGGTTCAACCTTGCCGTTTCACTAAACAAACAGAAAAGAAAATGTGTTGGAAAAACAGTATTTTAACCTCGCTTGTGGTTTATTTATACTTAGTGCACTCAGTGTGTCAATTAATGCATTAATTAAATGCTGACTGGTATCTGATCTGTAAAACTTTCATAGACACTGTTAGCGCACCCATATGGCGATGCTGATAGGAATCTCACTGTCAAGCACTAGCCTCAGCAGCTGGTCTGACTAATTACATCTGCATTTCTTAACTGAAACTCCAGGCGCTGGGAGGAGAGGAGAGGAGAGGAGAGCACCGGATGGGGAGAAGGTCTCCATCAGACCTTTATAATGCAGCACCATCTTGACTCCCCCATGTGCAGTTGGCGCCTCATAATATATGCCATTCCATCAGCGAAAGACTAGGTCTATGAAATCGGTTGGAGTGTGGTGGTTAAGTCTTTCCCACAACTAGTACAGTGTGCCACTGGCAGAACAGTGTACATGACTGCAATGGGCACATGGGAGAGCCAAGATGGTGCAGCACCCTGAAGGCCTGAGAGACAGTCATCTGGTGACAGGATGCTATCATCCCAGATGCCATCATCCCAGTGACAGGAGTTTCATCTCAGAAATGCAGAAGGTTGACATAAATGGCTTGGTTTCGCTCTACATACACGTGCTCTTATACATTTGCTTTTACTAGAACGACAATGACCAAGCTTTGCAATGATTCGTTGCTTTTTCCAGTATTTGGTGTTCAACGTGATACTGGCTAAGTCATTTATTTTACCCTACCCATAATGTTTCCAGAAAGTACAGCAGGTGATTCATCAACAATCAATGTCCAAAGATTAGTGTGTAGGAAGAAGAGCATTTCTAAATTTGCTTCACCACTCTACACGGTAATAGATCTATTAAAGGACCAGTTCAGTCAATTTCAATATGCTGTTGTATTGCTCACGCTACCCTTGACTTGTCAGTACCCGGTGATGCCACATTCTTCGGCTCAGCCCTTTCCGAGATATGGGCTATTCTGATGAGGCCAGCGTTTGTTTACATTTTTTTTTTAATTAACAAAGGCCTACTCCAAATATTTTCCCAAAAGGTACTGCTGTTTGCTAGTTGTCTGCTGATGTTGTATAACCTTTTGGATGTTTTTGGGAATAAATAAAAATGTTTTTTGAAATGTAAACAATGTGCTGCCCCCATTACAATGACCATCTCTGAAAAGGCTGAAGAAGAAGAAGAAAAAATCTCAGGTACTGACAAGCCCAGGGTAGTGTGAGCATTACAATTGCATGTTGAAATTGACTGAACTGGTCCTTTAAAGGGAGTTGAGTCTGTGGTTTTCTAATTCTGTTTCTTAACTGTAAGGCGACGAATGAACTAGGTAATAATGATAAACATTAGAACATGGAACATGCTAATTTCCTGCAACACTCTGCAAAAAATAAGATAAAATAAAACGGGTCTTCCATCCAAAATGTGAAGTCTTAAAACCGCTGACTTATTTATGAGTGAGACGAGGAGTGACCGGACATATTTCCTAAGCCTCTGCTCTCGTTAGGAGGAAAGACTGCTCACTCAAGGCGAGAAATACACTGTGATCCTGCAAAAAAGCACTTTAATTTTTTTTTTTTTTAAATGGTGGTGCCACGTCATGCTGCTCTGCAAGACCCAAGGCTGCCCACCACTGTGTGTCTCACAGTAGCTCTGGAGGAGGCCAGGGAATGAGTGTGCATGACTGTGCAAATCAGACTGCATATTATGGTTTCTATTTTTATCGTTTCTAAGTCGTTTTAAGTGCTTGGCTTTTTTGGTTGATTCGTTCATTGTTGCATTTGTGAGTCCTTATAAGTGATGACGTATTGATGACATTTTCAGTATGGCTCAGGCTAAGGAACTAGAACTTGTTTGGCAATGGTCTGGATTTTTGTGTAGGGATTTTTTACTATTGTGAGATAGCCTGGGGGAATGTCTGCGCTCTCTGAGTATTGTTGCAGATGTTGCTGTTTGCAGCTGTGTATGTGTTGGGGGTGGCTTCAAAGAAAACCCAAGGACTAGAGGAAGAGACTAAAAAGAATCAACAGTATGGTCACGGCATGAATTAACCATGCCGCTTTCAGCACAGCATGTGAACACATTTTACATGACAAGTTGACAGCCATGCAAGAGTAAAGACAGCACTCGTATTTGAAGTCAGTTTATCCCTGGAGACTGAAACTTTTTTGCAACTTTGCATGGCCACTAATAAGATCATTATCTTTTCAAAGCGACATAAAAAGCACACACACACACACATGCGCACGCACGCACATGCGCACGCACGCACGCACGCACGCACACACACACACACACACACACACACACACACACACACACACACACACACACACACACACACACACACACACACACAGAGCACACAAGCGTCCATTCTGACTGGAATTGTGGAGTAAAATACAGTTCAAAATTCTAAATTCAAAGTAATGTTTTGAAATACCCTTACTGACTTGCATTAGTTTGTGGTTCGCCATACATCATGATGATTAATTGATCCATCTTGACTGTCACTCTTGACATTCCCAATAAATGTCAACCATCTTAGTTGCTACGTTCTTTCAAAATGTACGTTTTTAAGCAGATTATAATGCATCTATTCACATTGCATTTTGAGAAATAGCCTGTGTGCTGTCATTCATCTGAATAGGCCCAATCAATGTACCCAATGAAGATAAACATTGTTCATTTACCGCCATCTGGTGGTGAATATCGACATCTGATTTTTTTTTCACCTCCATGGTGACGTATTTTGATTAATTTTGGGTAGGCAACACAGAAAAGACAGGCATGCACGCAGGCAGGCAGGGTAGGCAAGACAGACAGACAGACAGACAGAAAAGGGCTCGGTCGTACTACCCCTTTTTGGCCCTTGCAGTTCACTGCCCTGCCTAACAGATTTTGGCAATCTTTCATTCGCCTACCTGGTGGCGCGTGCAAGTCACCTGGGTTACTGTATGGCAGCTCATACACTTCAGTTTACAGTGGCTTGGTTGTTATAGGCCTACTGGTGCTGCGACGTATGGTATAGGCTTCCCTGCCGCCAAGACACTCATGTCATGTGGTGCGCCATAGTCTTGGTGGTATCACCAGGTGGGCGACAGGTACAAGCACGCAACGGAATGGGGCTACATTCGATGTGAGCATTTCTAAAGCCGTTTGGACGGCAGAATAGAAAGAAATATCTGTGAGTGGGTGTGTGGGTGAATCATCGTTGCCTACGCACCAAAAGGCTGCCCGGGGATGTGGTGCAGCCTACTAAACCAAGATTTGGCGAGTGCATAAAATAACTGCCAGATTTTGTTTAAAGAATGATCTTAAGTGTTCCTGTTGGAGCAACAATAGAAAAATTCAACTAAACGTGTGCGTAATAGCCTTCAAGTGAGACTTCCAGTTGTGACCTTTCGAAGCATCCAAACTGAAACGAACGCGGAGCTGTCGCGTGGGAGGTGTTTTACATGCGTGTCATTCATTTCGAACGATTTCTTCACTTGAACAGTAGGGTTCTCTTTTCCCTAGACGGCTCATATGCCGTCCTTTCCCTCTTTAACTAATGGAGTCCCTATCAAATCACTTCGTCAGTGAAGAAATCAACAGCACGGTATGGGAAGTTCCGAACAAATACAAATCCCTGAAGCAGATCGGAACAGGAGCGTACGGTTCCGTCTGGTGAGTTCACACCTCTCCTCTTGTGAGCTATTGCTGGTTTTCTATTCTGAATCCGTCGTGTTGATCACTGTAACTCTGAGAAGCAACCGTGTTTACTATTGCCAGGAAGCTAATCTTGGCAGACGGTGCGCCCATGGCAGCTGCGCTCCTACATTTCTACTACCTACTTTTAGTAAGCTAATTAACAATGTAACAATTGTTGCATTCTATTCATTCACAACTCAGCTGCAGGCATCGCCAAACCTTCTAAACACGCCTCAGTAATGAACAGCATACTAGGCACGAAAGCAGAAAATTTGTTTGTGTTTGTTCTATTTCATATCCGTCTCGTGTCTTGTTATAATCGAGTTGATCCATTTTTACGCTAGAGTAACCAACATTATTGAGTTGACGTAGCCATTTGGGAGCAGGCCACTTCTCGTGCAGCCTTCACTTGCAAGTCCACGCATGACTGAAGAGTTGTACTAAACTACCTTCATGCTTTGCTTTACGCCAGCTCTGTTTGTAACGAAAAGACCAAAGAGAAGGTGGCCATCAAGAAGCTCCACCGTCCTTTCCAGTCAGAGATATTCGCCAAACGGGCGTACAGGGAACTGAGACTTCTAAAACACATGAAGCATGAGAATGTAAGTACACAGCAGTCCTGTTTCCCTTCTCTCACACACTTGTGATTTGCTGAAGGGGAAATCCCTCCCTTAAGTTATGTATGTCAAGGCCGCATTTGCCTGCAGCCTAAACAATATCAAGTATAACATTTACAGACACCATCTTTACTCAGTGGCCTACCCATGATTAAACATGTCTTGGAAGCTCTGATCTTTTTTCTTTTCCCGTCATGGTGCTGTTCAGACAAGACTGACGTTTGGCACATAGCTGTGCATGAATCATTGGCATGGGAATGGCCACGGATATGCACTATTAACAAATGAGGTCATCAGAGCCCTTCCTGTTAATGAGCCTAATGCTGTGATTTCTCATCTCCCCGGATGCCCAGGTGATAGGACTACTGGATGTGTTCACACCTGCCACCTGTCTGGAGGACTTTCAAGACTTGTAAGTCCCACCCAGTTCTATATTAGCGTCATTCTAGACAGCAGCACATACCTGTTGACCTGAATAGATAGATAACAATCACAGCACAACACCGTCCGTTTTATTATCCTGGTTTAATGAAACACCTTGCTTACACTATGTTGTCAGGGACGGATTATGATTCCATGGCCTCCTGGCCCCGGGCCAGACAACAAGAAAGGCCCCACTCAAAGGGTTCTGCGAGTTAACAAAACGATTCAGGGTTTTAGCCTAGATGTTTTCTTGATGTCTATGTTGTTGGGGGTATGGGGATTGGGAATAATCTTCTGAGAAATATTTTGAAAATATAGTTGTGAAAAGTGTGATTTTTAACGCAATATGGGAATGGAAATATAGAAGCTTGGGCTTCAGGGCCCCCTTGACGCTTGGGCCCCTGGGTCTGGACCTGGTAGGCCCGTACAGCCCCCACAGTAATCTGTGCTTGTATGTTGTCACTTTATAGAAAACCCAGGGTCTAATTTTTTTGCATAAGCACATGCCAGGCTGCCTTATTTTTGTGTCTCGTATTAGTAATATCTGGCTGAATTCTGAATCTTTAATGATGAAACGCAGAAGAAAGATACGCTTTAACATTCTTCAGTAACATCCTTTTGTGAAAGCCACAGTCAAGGCTCTTCTAAGAAGTAAATATTGTTGCACTGGGGAAGTCAACTCTCAAAGACCATGCCACCGTTTTGACGTACGGTTGTTGATGTCTGAGCTCAGTAGTCCTCAAAATTGTTTCTCTTTCCTCCCATTTTTCCTAAGGAACATTTTGATTGGCTCAGTTTGTTTGTATTTCGGCCTAAGCACTTGTGAGTGTGTGTTGTACCATTTACAGCAGCAGCTCTGTATATATAAACATCAGTTTTGTTTTTCTTCAGAGGCACTGAACCAATGCTAGAAGACCATGAGAAGCATTTCAGTGCAGTCGCCAGTGAAATATTTCAGATTAGAAGAACCATATAGGCCTACTGTACTTTACCATCAGTCTGCAACTGTGTGAAAATATAGAAACTGTGTGTTAAAATATAGAATGTGTTAAAAAAGACCTCAAGTCTGACAAATATTTGTTTTGGAATTAAGGGTGCTATCTTTACCGGCATGGTAAGTTGGGCAAACTAAGGCCTTAAGGCCCAGGGGCCAAATGTTGCCCTCTGCTCTGTTTCATGTGGTCTGTCATGAAGTCAACCAAAAGAAAGATGAGTGTGGCCGGTGGAGTGTGGGCTAGCCTTAAAAATGATACCCATTGCACAGTATGGTTGTTTACTAATAACTGTAGGGAGGAATTCATATATAAAACAGTGACTCTTTCACTAGACACCAGTTACAAACAGATGCTCTTCATTTCACATTGGCCCCTTGGAAGCTTGGTTTCTCAGCAGAGGTGTACAAAGTATAAGTAGAAGTGCTCAAACGATTAGTATCAACACAAACAACTGGTAATTACAACACTAGTACATGGTCTTACATAGTTTATACATCAGGTTTTGTGCTGTACCTGAAGTAAAAACACTGTAGAAGTGCTTGTTCTTCAGTATGTGCCTGCCAAAAGGTTTGCCCATCCCTGACCTAGCTCAGTGCAGAGACTATCCAGATAGAATAGAATTTAATTGAATTTAATCGAATTGATTAGAAAGAATATAGAAACGTTTATAGTCATTATACAAGCACAAATAGATTTAAAGAGCCCCCATGAAGTGCACACTTTCATAAAAATAGAAGCATATGTTTAATAAAAACGAATATAAAACTACTGACGACTATACATAAACTACTGTGTATTGGCCAAAAAACTTGTGCAAATCCCTGGAGGTACACAGGCATACCGTTACAATGCTGTTACAATTCTGTCTAACCACATGCTTCCTGTTATATGCTGTTAGAATCCCACACCTTCTGAGTGATAGTGACTGACCCTTGACATGTGTTTTCCCAGCTATCTGGTGATGCCGTACATGTTTACAGACCTGTCTAAAGTGCGGGGACTTCTGTCAGAGGACCGAATCCAGTTCCTGGTGTATCAGATGCTCTGTGGACTTAAGGTTGGGCCTTGGTGTTGAGTCTTTGGTTGTTGTGTTTGTGAGAATGACGAAAGGACTAAATGGCTATCAGACCTTTCAGCTTTGAGCTGTTTGTATGTGAGGAGCTCAGCTTTAAGTGTAGTTCACATAGGAGTTTTAGTTAACGGTCTTGGATTGTACTCAGTGGTGCTTGTTCATATTTGAGGTCCAGAGCATCTCATTTAAAGCAACTCAGTTCAGTAATAATGCAATAAAGTGTGATGCAATTCTAATAAATCAGAGGCAGACTGAAGATAACATTTAGTCATTCATGCCGTTCAGAATCAATTCTAAAGCTTTTTAAGGGTTACAATCCACACTCCTTGGTCTGATCGGCCTATTACAGACGGTCATCTGCCAGGGCTTAGATTTGTGTAAAATTGGGGAAAAAAAGTGTTTTGTGCACAGTGTCTTGCATAATTTCCTCTCTGTCTGTCTTGTCTCCCACACAGTACATTCACAGCGCAGGCATCATTCATAGGGTAAGTGAGACCGACACCTCATTTCGATGCAGCTGTCTGCAAGAGATGCTCATTTGTCTGTTTTATATCAGCTTTAGGGAGCGACCAATGTGTTCTCTTGAGCGACAGCGATGGGGAAGTATAAAATGCCAATGCAGAATGTCTTTCGGAATGTCATCATGCTGTGTTTCCACCTCTTCCTTAACAGTTCTCAGCTGGTGACATTGCCATAAACGTAATGAAAACCCTTTTCTTTTTTTTGTGTGTCTCAAACTGGCACACAGCCAGTATCTGGCAGGCTAAGATAGGCGCGTCTCGTAACGAAACTGTTTTCTGGATGGCACCCATAACTGTAGAATAAAACTTTAATCCTGTTACACAAACTTAAACAGACAGGGACGTGTAAAAAGGCGAGGCAGTTTTAAACCCAAAGCCACCTTTATGTGTTAGTATATCATTTGTATTTTTTATTAGTGCGTTTCTTACTGGCATTAGCGTGCTCATTAGCAAACAGGGTAGTGTCTGTACAAGTTTGGAGTTGCGTAAGCCGCTGTGCTTTGTCAGTGGGTTCATCACAGCCCCACGTGCCTGAAGTCTTCAGGCAGCAGTCTTCAGGACCATGTAAGGGATCTCGATTGTTAAAGAGAGAGCGCTGTTGTTAACATGGAGTATACAACAGATGTGAGTACACCTCTGTGCAATATCATTTGAATGTTGAATATAAACATTAAAATTATTTAAAAACCTGAAGCTATTTCAACCCTTGGCAGCCATTGGCACATCTATTAGAAATATTTGTCATTCATCTAAGAAACGGATTTAATTTGGCATTTTGCATGAACAATTCAACAAAATGCCTTCCAAACACTTTCAATTTTGGATCTGTGAACTAGGTCAGCTTGCTTGTGTACTGTTGCACTTCAGAGGAATTTGAAGAAAAAAACATTGAGAGCAAAGATAGGAGGACATAACATCAGCTGACCTCAAGAGAACCTCAGTGCCATCACAGTTTTTCACACATTTATCAGGATGAATGTATAGTTTTGTTGTATTTGTTCTCTTCTAACCATACTCACTAAGACTGCAGTGGTTGACCTCCTACAATGCCAATGCCACAATCACACTTTTGTCACACCAGTCTCTGTGAAGACTAGCAGCTTAGATAGTGTGAAAGACGATTCAAAGCAGGAAAGGCCCTGTGAGGAATCCAACTTGCTCTTCTGTACATACAAAACTGGCAGATTAAGCCCTGCTAAGCCTCATGTATACTGGCATCGTTTTCCCTGGTTAGATTAAACCAAGACAAATTAGGTTGGCTTAGAGGGAGACTGGCAGGTTTGGTATGAGAGTGCCCACAGCCAATGAATGTCATTGACAGCGACACATAGCCTAGTGGACAGACAGAGTGTGTAATATGATATGATAAGTGGTACAGTATATGTACAGCAGTGTAGGCCAGGTGACAGTTATGTGATGGGCCTATACATTTCTTGTGGATGCACTAAAACACTGACAACTCGCCAGTCTCCAGATGACTGAGATGTAAACTCATGTGTATATGGTGGGGTGTTTCAGCCTGTCAACACTTGACACCTTCATCAAAGGTGACCAAGCCTGAGCTTATGCCCATGCCAAATTTCAAGTAAGAGCTAACTTGTAGAAGGGTATGTGGGGGAGGTAGGGAGAATTAGTGAGTGGGTGCTGATATTCTTGGAGCCCAGTAAGGATGTTTCCACTTAACCCATAGCCACTTGTCACTGGATGTTTATTTCGACTGCGTCAGAGATGGATTGAATTGTCTGTCACAGAGCCATACTGTAGAAGCCGATTAAGATTATAAGAGTACAAATGAGCGATTCTGTGGAACAAACCATACAAATATCTGTGGGATGTTCTAAAGAGAAAGGTAGAGGTAAACCATGCCCTCCAGCAACGAGCAACAAGATGCCAAAGAAGATTTAGTCTGTCATGAAACATTAAGGGAGACTTGCAAAGTATCAGAAAAATGAAATGCTTAAATCCGCAGTAATGAACGGTCCTGAACTGACCTTTTCTACAGCGAGGTCCTCCCAAAGGGGCGCAGTCATTTTAATATTTAATGAGTTTTTCAGGTTTTGAATTTAATTTTACATGAGAGCAAGCAACCCTGTTCAGTTTTGGAGTCGATGTCGTTGCGGTAAGGTCATGTAGTTTTTGGATTATTTAGGTGCAGCTGTTCAGTAGAGTACTCACATTTATTGTGGATCACACAGCGGCATGACATGTACAGAGTAGCCATTCATCATCATTACCGCGGTATACAGGGTTAGGCCAGACACATACAGTACCTAGCTTTTACTCTCTCAACTAACAAGGCCCAGCATTTTAACAGTCTCATGGCATGGTTGAATTGTGACTAATGACAACACCTGAAATGTGTCACACCTTCTGCTTCGGGCTGTTTTTAAATAAACATTAAGAAACTGCAGCTTGCAGTTTGGACTTGCAAGAGGCATTTCCCAGGAACTATAAACTAGAGGATGACATTTTTCAGGAATTCCTGTGGGTCCCGCAGAAGTCCCGTGGGATGGGAGTCAAAATTTTAAAGATGAACGGGAGCGGGCAGGAGCGGGAATAAAGATGAATGGGAGCGGGCAGGAGCAGGAATAAAAATGAACGGGAGCGGGAATGCCGCTAATTTTTTCTTTAAAAAAGAAACAAAAAAGCCTCGTTTTTTTGACGAAACGGGAGTGGGGTTGATTTTGAGTTGGAGTGGGCAGGATTGGGATTCTTTTCAGGAGTGGATGTGATGGGATTTGTTTATTTTACTCCAGTCCGGGATGGGACGGTATGGGATTTTTTTTCTGGGACCGGGATGGGACGGGAGTGAAAATCCACTCCTGTGTCATGCTCTACTATGGACTTATCATCAGGGGTGCATTTCTCGAAAGCGTAGTTGTTAGCCGTTAGCAACTTAGTAGTTGCCAATGACGAATTGCATTGTAACCAACAAAGTAGCTAACGTAGTTAGCAACTACACTTTCGAGAAATGCACCCCAGATGTGTAAGCCTCACTTTACCTAACTTCTACTCTTTATACCCTTTCCTAGGATCTTAAGCCAGGCAATTTGGCTGTGAATCAAGACTGTGAACTCAAGGTATGCAGTTTGTCCTTGGTACCTTTTTGTAGCTTTTTTTCGGTTGTCGGAAATATTTGTAAATAGTTTTAGAATCACTTTTAATGGTGTGCGTGTATTGGTGGATTCATGTCAACGCAGATACTGGATTTCGGCTTGGCTCGCCATGCAGAGCCGGAAATGACGGGCTATGTTGTGACACGCTGGTACCGCGCCCCTGAGGTCATACTAAACTGGATGCACTACACCCAGACAGGCAAGGCAACTTCTATTGCTATTTTCCCTTTGTTGTCTCTTAGCAGTAGGACCAACCAGCTGCTACAGGAGTAGGGTCAACCCCCTCGACCTTTACCAGTGCTTCCCTTCCTAACAACACTAACCTCCTGTCACCAGCACCAACACAACTATATCCTGAACACTGGCTGCACTAAATTTTCTTCTGCCTTGGTTGACTTTTGTTTACTGATTTCCTCTACATAACTGTAGCTTATTTATGTCTTCTTTAGTAGGATGCCTTGGATAAAGTAGTGCCTGCTGAGTGATACTTAGAAGTACATTGTTTTGTTTGGTATTGCTTGCGTTGTTGTCATTGAAATGCTTTGCAGTACACTTTACAGTGCATGCAATTGCTTAATCTTGGCCACTGGTTGCACTAGAGCTCTCCAATTCACAGAAAACAAAATAGGCAATTACCAGTAGATTTCTTATAAAGTATCATCAGTCTGTCCAACAAAGGTTCAACAAATACAGCCATCTTTTACGTAGGTTTGTTTTCTCCCGTCTCAATAGCTGCATTTCCATTGCACATTTAGGAAATATCTGGAATAACGAAGATAATTACAATGACTTATCTGTGTCCGATTGCTTGTTTTGCTCTGTAATGGTGTATTGAACCTGAATGTTGTTGTGCATCTCTCTCCTCCACCATGGCAGTGGATATCTGGTCTGTCGGTTGCATAATGGGAGAGATGATCAACGGGAAGACGCTCTTCAAAGGAAAAGACTGTATCCTCTCACGGCCCTTATCGGTCTCCTGAGGCCTTATTATGAGTGCTAGCTAGCGTACCGTGAATTACGCACCGCCGATGCGGAGCAACAGCTCTCGCAAGCATCCTCCTCATTATCCCTGTGTATATGTGTCATTTTCACATTTACATAGTTGGAAATGATTGCCTATGAATCACCGCATGTCAAAAAAGATGCCATGGTTTATGGTTATTGATGGAATACAAACAAACTTTAGCACTATGGATATAACTTGCAATACTATATGAATGTAAATATGAAATATGAATGTAAATATGTGTGTTTTTTATATAAACAAGCCTCCCCACTGGCAGTTATCTTAATTTAAATTGTCTTATTCTGAGACACACTCATAGTGACATTTGAGTGTGAATGCAACATTCATTTTCATCAGATATGCTATTGAAACTAGTAGGTTTCCCATTTCATGAGTGTGTCCCAAAAGTATTGTCTCTAACCAACACATTTCTACCAGGCCTTTTCAAATTTCCCTTTACAACCTTGTTCCTATAGGCAACCAAGTATTTAAGAAAAGAATTACATGCAATCAACACCATATTTCATCAGAGAAATGTTCATCCAACCGTTATCAACATATGCTTTTCTAAAGAGATGACATTGAATATGTCAATGCCAGATACTATTTTTAACAGCAGATCAAAAACTGCCAGAATGGATTTAGGAGTTTTGTTGTTTGCTGTGTGGCCTAGATTTCAACGTAATCCTTAACAGCAGTTGCTCAGACATGGATCAGTTGACCCAGATTATGAAAGTGACGGGAGTACCTGGACCAGATTTCATTCATAAACTGGACAGCCAGGAGGTACAGTCCCGTCATGCTTTCTGAACACTTATCTCTCTTCCGTATTTAAATGGCTTACCTGTATGTGTGTTAAATGTTTCTTTCTGCAGGCAAAAACATACGTGGCATCTCTTCCCCATTTCCCTCGGAAAGACTTCTCTGCATTATTTCCAAGGGCCAGTTCAAATGGTGAGTGGATATTACAGATTTGCCAGTATTTATTCCAGATCAAAATACCAATTAGGAGACAAAATAAATCCAAATAAATTCCATCTGAATTTGTAAATGTGCGCACCACCCCTAAATGCACCCTGACCAAAAAGTGTATATGTACAGCTTTGATAGCCTGGCTGTTTCATCAAGATCATAGACTTAACTCAAGCTGGTGGAGATTCCATAGACAAGATGTTCTCACAAGTGGGATCAACAGGTGCATATGCCAAGGCTCTTTGTGATGGAGTGACCATCACTAGGGCTGTGGATGTGCTCTGACTGTCATGGCAACAAGCCTGGCCCTTTGGTTTTGCTGCCAGCATCCCAGTTGGTACTCTAGAAGGCCTGCGTTCAAGTCCCCTTCACTACACTCTGTACAGAGCTAAAACCAGTCAAACCACTGATTCTAATTATAGTGCTATGCTTATTGTTTGTTTATCATTGATGCTTGATTTCTGGGGCAAAGGACTGTCCAAGAAGAAACAACTTGATCAGACTGATTTTAATGCAAAACTCAACATCACAAACAGGGCACACATTGACACAAAATTTAGCTTGAATTCACCTTACTTGAGCGAATTGAGACGTGGGGTCCTGTAGCTTATTGCTTTGGATTTATAAGTATACTGTCCCTGAACTGGGGTCCTGAAACACAACATGGTCTCCCATAATGACATGCCACCAAATTGAAGCAGCTCATTTGTTTCCAGATACAGTATGATGGGGTCTATGATTTGCAATGTACTGTGTATATTGCCAATGGGTTAGCAAAGTGTCTGCCCTGCAGTCAGAGTTGGCTTTGTGTTTAAACTGTAAAACCTTGACCTCTTGCTTTAAACAATTCTATGCAATAATTCTTATATGAGAATCCCCTCAACGGTTTTCTCAGCCCACGAGTACTGACCTAGCACAGACCTGATTTTCTACAGATTTACTGGGGCTGGACAGAGAAGGTTCATTTGCCTTGTGTAATGGAGCAGAGAGTGGCGTGGAACACCTCACTTACACTGGTGCAGTGACCCGGGTGGGAGTGAGGTTTAGGGGACTGAGTGTAACGGAGGCCAACTAGCACAGTGTGGCGTGGAACGTTAGTAAACCTCCCTCCCGAATACTCATACAGCATCTGTAGCACGGAGCTATCGGACTGGTCCATTACATCAGCGGTATCGTGCTGTGCCTCCCCTTCCCGAACTGGAGTGTTGACTAGGAGGTGGCTGGTTTCAGCCCTGAGTGGCGGACTGCGCAGGAACACCTCAGTTACACTTGTAATAAGTCCAGTCATTAAAGGACCAGTTCATTCAATTTCAATATGCAGTTGTAATGCTCACACTGCCCTGGACCTGTCAGTACCTGAGGTTTTTTTTTCTTTTCCAAGATCCTGGTCATTGTAATGGGGCCAGCACTTTGTTTACATTTCAAAAAACATTTTTATTTATTCCCAAAAACATCCAAAAGGTTATACAACATCAGCAGACAACTAGCAAACAGCGGTACCTTTTGGGAAAATATTTTGAGTAGGCCTATGTTAATTTTTAAAAAATGTAAACAAACGCTGCCCCCATTAGAATAGCTCATATTTCGAAAAGGGCTTAGCCGCAAAATGTGGCATCACAGGGTACTAACAAGTCAAGGGTAGCGTGAGCAATACAACAGCATATTGAAATTGACTGAACTGGTCCTTTAAGAAGAACTAATAACAATGTTATTGACTGACTTAAATGTTTCATGGTGCTCCTTTAATGAGATGTATGTGTTTTCCTTAACGTCATGAATCTATCAGCTGTTGATCTGCTGGAAAAGATGCTTGTGCTGGATGCGGACGCCCGTGTCAGTGCCGATGAGGCCCTAAAGCACCCGTATTTCGATGGACTGCGGGATCCAGAGGACTGCCCTGAACCGCTGCCATATGATGATAGCCATGACAATGCAACACTGCCCCTAGAGGAGTGGCGACGTAAGTATATACTTCTTTACTTCAACGTGAATATGCAGTGTGTATATATTATTGTAGGCCTATTTTTAACAGGCTGTTCCTTTAATGATGACTGCCCATATATAGTGCCTACATTTTGTCGTAGTATCTACTAATTTGTTGGTAGGCCTATTGTTAATTGTAAATGTATGTCTGGTGTTATTTCCAGGTTTGTCTTTCAAGGAAGTGAAGAGCTTTGTGCCTTTCCCAAGAAGGGACTCCAAGAGGCGGAATACACTGACCATGTCATAATGAATTGAGACACATGTACACTACATGGTAATCTGTACAAATGCTGTGCTTAAATGTTTGACAGGGAGATAATGGGCCCAATGACATTCTGAGATACAGGGTCGTCTGAGATAGAATATATCACATGTTTTTGTTTTTATGTCGGGAAGCAGGTTGTTTTTTGTAATAAACATAGTAAATGTATTGTATGTCACTCTCATGTATGTTTTTTTTTCACAACTTAATATAAGATCTTTATTTTCAAGGAGAGCACACACAGCCTCAGGTGATATGAACTGTAAAATACAGTAGAATAGACTATCAGTTTATTATCTAGGCGGTGATAACATTTCATTTGCAAATTTGAGGGCAACGTGAGAGGTGTGCATACTAAGGGACTTCTCATTGCTCAGACAGCATGTTGTAGAATAGAGAGTAGAGTAGCGTAGGCTACCACTTATAACAGGTGATCCTGAGGGAAATGAAGGTGTCCAGTAGCACAGTAGTTCCCAACCTATGGGTCGGGACCGACCTATGGGTCGCCAAAGATCCACAGGTGGTCGCGAAGCCTTCTTGATTGTTAGGGGCTTAACTTTAATACCATATACAGCCCATGTTGAATAAATGATAAAGCATTTAAACTAATATGCATAGAAGCAACTAAATGTAAGTGATATATAATGAGTTTTCACAGGAAACAGAGTATCATGTGACTCCCTCTTGTGCGGGCGCTTGTGTGATTGGGTCACCAAAGCTTACAACGGTAAAAATATGGGTCCATGCAGAAAAAGGTTGGGAACCACTGAAGTAGCATACATACATAAATACAGAAGAGGACACAAAGTCATTACACACAACATTGCATATTGCAATGTTGGACATGGCAACATATGGATACATGTTGCGCTACCTGCTAGAAATAGTGTTTTTAACATGAGTTTGAAATCATTGCATATACAAGCAATCTCAACTATCAGTGTCACTAGAAATTACCCTATGCAAACTGATTTGAATATAGTTTGTTTACAACCAAAATATGTATGCAGTCTATTAATAGATTTAGTCACTACATCCAGCATATGTGACAAATAAATGACCTTTCATGCTTGTAGGCTGAAAACTATAGGGCAACATGCAATGCCAGGTTATCTGTGTCTGTATGGGCCTATGGGCCGGGGTCACTTTTGGTCCCTGCTTGTAACTTTGGGGTCAATAGTTCAGTCTGTGTGGCACGCTAGTGCGAACGCTAAAAATGTATCGAACCAAATTTGTGTTCACATTGTCACTGAAGAAACGGCAGCCTTTGCCATTGATATGAGATATACTGCAATCCGTAAGTAACTCAGACAATATCCTGGGGTATTTTGGGTTATTTAATTTCAGAGATATCACTTCGCATACACAGCTGTTCAACTAAAGGTTGCATTTCGATTACTAAGGGGCGTGTTCTTGCTATCTTGACTGAAAGCTTCACTAGTATCCGTAGCCATAGAGCTAGCTTGCTAAAGTAGTAAATGTAACATTACATTGTAGTTAGCTGGTACCGTTAGCACCAGTTTTATCCTCAGTGTTCACGGCTGTTACACAGTTTAACAGCTGCTTAAGTGAACACACCGAAATTGATGTTTGCACTGAAAACATTTATTCGAATCCATAATGGAGGACTGAGGTGCAGAGGACGTTTAATTACCAAATATAGCCGGCTTTACGGACCGGGGGCAAAGATATTGCTAACTTGAAGCTTGCTTTAGCTAGTTAGCTTACTGTCTTTGCTAGGAGTTTACGCCCGGTAGCAGAGCTTTGGTTGACATACAAGGTAAGGTGGATTTAAAGTTGTAGCAACTACTAGATTGGTGCGTTGGGAATATTCTGGACCCGATGTCAAGGCAAAACACTTAGCCAATATTAGTTTGTCAATGTCAAGGTCTTTTGTGTAGAAAATATACAAGAGCAAACTTTCGTGAGGCTAAATAACAGTTTATACACTGGTGTGCTAGCTGTCTAACGAAAACTCGTGATGGCTTGCAGTTGCACATTAGCATTTGTCAGGCGCAACTTTGCTGGACTAGTTAGCCCCTGAGTTAACAGGCTGCACCACTAAAGTACATCGTTGATGGTGCCGCTTGCTTGGGACTCGTTCTCCATCAATGTTGGATTTGCAACGTTTTCAGTTGGAAATAAGGTTGGCAATATCATTAAGGTTTGGTGAAGAGGAACTCGTGGATGTTATGGAAATTTGTTAAGTACATGTAAACGATAAAAAATGGCTGACACTTCGTTCTAGATTTGAGGGCGCGCAACCTAAGCTGTTCCATCGACAACACTTCTCTTCACTGCGATTGGTCAAAGTCTAACCCCATGCATGTGTGCAGAGCTTTGATTGGTTGTCGACAGTGTTAGGCGAGCAAAGTTCTGAAGAAATTTAGATACCCAGTTCGAGAGAGAAATGCGAACAGTTATCTAGTTGGGCATGCATTCATGGCCTCTGTTCAATAGTTTGTGGGGTGATCTCATGCGTTGAGGTCGTATTCGTGAAGAAATAATGTCGAATTCTAGATTGCTTCAGGTCTAACATTCCTACTGATCTTGCTAGCAGGCTAACGTTAGTCCCGCCTCCAAGAATAGCAAAAATAAAAACACATTTTGAGTTTGGCCTAGATCCGAGAAGTGAACTTCAGATCGTGAAGCCATCAAAGTGGCAACACTGTGGATTTAATATTAGACCGCATGTGACAGTGCCAGTTGTGTTGCTTCTTGCTTTAAAGTTTTGCTGTGCAGAAAAATAGGCGCTCAAAGGCTGGTTTCATGCAGATGCGTTGCCATTAGCTAAACGTCAAAGCTAACCATCGATGGGAGTATAACTAGATCAAAACCAAAGTTCCCTTGCTACGATTGGGAATGACTTGTGTGAGTATTTTACAGGACTATGTCCCTCCTTAAATGTACATCAGACTGTTTGACATGTTGTTTACATGGGCATAAACTGCTTGGGTAAAGTGAAGGCTGGCTATGCTATTTGGCTAGCGTCACTTTCCAGCACATTAATCACGTTCAGAGGCTATGCATTCCAGCTAAGTTTACGATGTTATGTTGCTCGTTGCTTGTCGTATTCATTAACATCAGGCTGCATTTCGATAAACGGTTTTGCCGACCACCGGTTCACTTGAGTTGAACTTATAATGGCAGTCAACAAAGTTGGCATGGAATACTTGCCAACGTATCAATCATACGTGCTAGCGATCTTGCTAGCTAATTTAACCACTTATTTTAGCATTTGTGGCTTGGTATTGTTGTTGACATGGTACTGTTGGTGATGTGATTGTTGAAATGTCACAACTAGAAGCCGGGGTGTACGAGTGGACATTTTAAAGCAAAAAGGCGATAAGAGGGGGGAGCGCCTTTTCGTAGACATCCCCGAAAAAGTGAAATATTTGCGGACACCCGGCTGATCCGTGACCGCTTCCGGCCCTTCCATAGAGCGCGCCATAAATTTAAAGGAGCAGACCTTGTAATTTCCTTGGATTCATGCATTTAACACTGTATGTTGTATTGACCAGTCAAATGCCAGTTTAGATGACCTTCAATGGTGTGGCTTAAATGGGAAAATAACTTAGAAAGATGTTAATGTGTCTGTAATAAATGCATACAAGATATATTCAGTTTGGTTGTAGTATACTGTAGCTACCGACCTGATATCAATCTGTTATAATCTAAACGTGAGAACATCCACTATAATTGAAAATTTGTAGCAAATATTGAATGCGCTGTGTCAAGATTTATGCGCCCATTACATGAACAGTGGACACGTATGACATTTAACACCCCTCTTTCTGCAGCTGTAGGTCCAGGCACAGACGGGTGTGTGGTCAGGGGCCCATGAGAAAGCCACGCAGGAGGGGAAACCCAGCCGGGGGATTTGGGGGCAGGCAGGGCAGGGGAGATGGCACAAGAGCAGCAGCAGCAGCAACAACAGCAGGCCGGGGCAGAGGAGGAGGTGGCGGACGGGGCAGGGGTCGGAGCGGCCACCACACCCGGCGGCCTGCATCCCCACCACCTCCCCCCTCAGCGCCAGCCGCGCACAGCAGCGCCAGCGGCCTCAAGGTGTCCCCGGCGCGGGACACGCTGAGCTACGCCCAGGCCCAGAAGATTGTGGAGGTGGACCTGGACGGCCGGCTACACCGCATCAGCATCTTCGACCCGCTGCCCGTCATCACCGAGGACGAGATGACGGCGCAGGACATTGCAGAGTGCAACAGCAACAAGGAGAACAGCGAGCAGCAGTCGACGGCGGCGCCCACGCTCCCCGTCGTCGCCAGCCCCGGGCGCAAGTCCACGGGGAACCGAGGCCGGCGGAAAGGCGACGGCAACAAGCGCTCGCTATCGGCCGCGTTCTCGAAAAACAGCGGCTCGCACGCGCAGTCGCACGCGGCGCAGAGCCACCACGGACCTCCGAGCGGGCAGCTCCCAGAGCCCACCTTCCGTCTCCTGGAGGGCTTCTCCCCTCGCGAGACCTCCCCTCTCCCCAACGCCTACGTGCGCTACATCGAGCGCTCGGCCGAGGAGCTGGAGGCGGAGTCGGAGTACGACATGGACGAGGAGGACCTGGCCTGGCTGGAGATGGTGAACACGCGGCGCCAATCGGACGGCCAGGGCACCGTGTGTCCAGACACCTTCGAGCTGCTGATGGACCGGCTGGAGAAGGAGTCCTTCCTGGAGGCGCGCAGCCAGGCGCAGCTGCACCAGCAGCAGCAGGGCGGCGGCATCGACGACGACGCCTTCTGCTGCGTCTGCCTGGACGACGAGTGCCTCAACAGCAACGTCATCCTCTTCTGCGACATCTGCAATCTCGCCGTGCACCAGGTGGGGGGTGCTTTTTTAGTTATTTAGTTATGGTGCAGGTATTGGTTACATCATCCTCTTCTATGACATCTTTATTTATTATTATTGTTATTATTATTATTAGTAGACGTAGTAGATTATGCTCAGCGGACACTTAAATCCAAAGCATCTTAGTTATTTAGGTACAGGGTATTGGTTACGTCATCTTCTGTGACATCTGCAAACTTGCCATGCACCAGGTGCTTGGATTTAGATTTTATTGTTATTACTCTGAGTACATCCTTTTATCCCTTGCACCATGTTGATCTTTGTTTTTGTTTTTAGTTGAGTTTGAGGTTTTTTTTAATGTTGCCCTTTTGATGGCTATGGGGTCTTCAGTGATGCGACTCACTGTTTACTCAACAAAAAAAACCTTTGCCTACATTATAACATTGTTATGACTTGTGTAACAGGAAGACTCGAGTCATTACCATTTCCCAAACAAAAAGCAATAGAGGCTAGAAAGAAAGCGAGAAATGATTAATGACTTATTCTGTACTATTATTCTTTTATCTTTACCCTTTTTCATTTTCATTATTTATTCATTTCATCTCCTCTGCTTTGGCATGTTTTTGTGAAGCTCATTGAGCTGCCTCTGTGTATGAAATACATTAGTCTTTATTGTCCTCACCTCTTTCAGCAGGTGATTTTTTTACTACCATGGAAAGCCGTATCAGATGTTAATGGCTCCTGTCTCTAAATTGTGGCATGCTATTAAACTGTCCTTGTGTTGGCAGGAGTGCTACGGCGTCCCCTACATCCCCGAGGGTCAGTGGCTGTGCCGCTGCTGCCTGCAGTCGCCCTCGCGCCCCATCGACTGTGTCCTCTGCCCAAACCGCGGCGGCGCCTTCAAGCAGACCAGCGACGGGCGCTGGGCGCATGTGGTCTGCGCCATCTGGATCCCGGAGGTCTGCTTCGCCAACACCGTCTTCCTGGAGCCCGTGGAGGGCGTGGCAAACATCCCGCCGGCCCGCTGGAAGCTCACCTGTTACCTGTGTAAGCAGAAGGGGAGGGGGGCGTCCATCCAGTGCCACAAGGCGAACTGCTACACCGCCTTCCACGTCACCTGTGCCCAGCGTGCGGGGCTCTTCATGAAGATCGACCCCGTCAGAGAGACCACGGTCAATGGCACCACGTTCACGGTCAAGAAGACGGCGTTCTGCGAGGCGCACTCGCCGCCCGCGCCCGAGGGACAGACGTCGGACGACGAGGAGTCGGGGAGGGTGCTGGGTAACCGGGCGAAGCGAGGGTGCAGCGCCTACACACAGTCGCCACACCTGAAGCAGAAGAAAGGGGGGAGGAAGGGGAGAAGGCAGGAGGAAGAGGAGGAGGAGAAGAACAATAAGAAGAAGAAAGGGAAAAAGAATCAGGAGGTGGCATCGAAGAAGGTGGCTACTCCGCTAGTCACTGTGCCACAAATACCCATCCAAAGGTGGGTGTTACAAATTGTATATGTAATCAGTTCCGTGTAGGCAATATTACGGTTTTAAACGGGAATATCGGCGGTATTCAGTTTGCACACAAGTCATAAAGTCTTAATTGATTCCGAATGTGGCCGTATGCCGTGAATACTCCTCTAACGCAACGCTCCTCCACACATGTTAATGGAATATTTAGTATCTTGTTTCAACTAAATACTGACAATATTCAGCTTGAAACCAATGTTATGGCCCTTTGGGCGTGTAGAAGAATGTAACGCTGCAGCTTTGCAGAGCCTAACCCTTAATCGCTATAAAACTTTTAAACAAATGCACCTGCTAAAAAAAGCTTTTCAAGGTATGAGGGCCCTCGCTAAGCTTTATTGCTTTACCCTTGTCATCAGATGATTATTTTGCAGTTGCAGATTTGAGGGTAGCTGACATCTTATCCAGGATGTGCATTGAACGATAATTTAATAAATGTACTTCGATTTCCTTTCTGGATAAATGAGCCCTTCTCGACTCCACTCTACTGTAGAAATGCTCATTGCTCTCAAGCATCTCGTTTTTGCCTCACAGGCATGAATTAGCTTTTGATGTTTCTGAATTTGTTCCCCCATCTTGTTACCAAAGGACATCATAATAAGAGAGGAGTGTTTTGACGTGTTATGAATGAAGAACTTGAACTGGTGTAAATAGTTCCTGGAAAATAAGACTATTTATTAGTCTAAATGGGGAAGTATTGTTATTATGGAGATATTGGTCAATATATGCTGAATTTTGACTTGTTTTCCTTATGTTCATTTTGAAACAGACAATTCACATGAGCTTAATTTAAGAGCTTATTTCTATCTGCAAGTCTAGCGATATCTTTCATCTTTGAGGCGGCATTAGATGAAAACTGCTCTTAAAAGCTTTGTGTTCCCTCTGAACGGAGGCACAAGAGACCTCTATTTTAAGAAGCCAGTAGCTGTCTCTCCGTGCAGGCAGCCATTATAGGCAAGTAAGAAATATGAAGCGCCACTTCTTAATTAAAAAGAACGCAGCACTCCCGCGCTGTGTGTATGACTGCTCAAGGGTGCGGTACCTTTGAAGCACAGATTTGAGGCTGTGTGTTTCACAGTCTTAAAAGGATATTAGTAGCCACAGAGGGTTGTATTATGTTTTGACTGTAACTGCCTATGACTATGCATGACCTCATGCTGTGTTCAATTTTTATTTATCATTACCATGGCATTTAAAATGTGTTGCAGGTTGAACAAAGTATGCAAAGGAATCATCATTCAGAGGAAGAACCAGTTCCTGCAGAGGCTCCACAACTATTGGTTACTGAAGCGCCAGGCACGCAACGGGGTGCCTCTGATTCGTCGACTGCACTCCAACCTGCAGGCCCAGAGGAATTCAGAATTGGTGAGTGGAGACACACACACACACACCAGTGTATATTTGCATGCGTATGGGCATATTATTGTTATTATTATTTGTAATGTGTGTGTGGGGAGACGCATGTGTAGGTTTTGAATAAATATTTTTGCGTGCATATGCATTTGTTGTGAATGAAAGGCTGTGTAAGTGTAGTTTGTATTCAAGGGTTTTTTTTAATAAATATGTGTGTGTGTATGGGTACTGCAGAAGGAGCCAGATGAGAAGGTGAGCGCTGTGCGGGAGGAGAGGATGTTCTGGCAGAAGCTCCGTCACGACCTGGAGAGGGCCAGGCTTCTGGTGGAACTCATACGCAAGAGGGAGAAGCTAAAGAGGGAACAGGTAACACACACACACACACACACACACACACACACACACACACACACACACACACACACACCTCGTTCTCCAACATTTATACACCCAAAAGGTGTTCACTCAAACACTTGCAAGTAGTGTTTGAGTAGCAAAATAACACCTCTCATCAGAAGATGCATTGGTTTATTATTATTAACATTATTATTATTATTATTATTATTATTATTACATTACACTTAGCTGGTGCTTTTATCCAAAGAGACCTAAAATTATTTACAGGGTATTGATTACAGTCCCGGTAGCAATGTGGGGCTAGGTGCCTTGCTCAAGGTCGAGCTAAGGGTGGGATTTGAACCTGCAACCCTGTGATGTTAAGACCACCTTGCTAACCATTAGGGCACTACTGCCACAACAGCTGCTGTTTAGTTGCATGCTAGTGACATAGTGAGCTATTGTATGAGTGTCAACATTTTGGACTATTTTGCCGTTTGTTTGGTGTTGCTGTCCTCTTGACCTGATAAGCTCTCTCCCTCCTCCCTACTCCCTCCTCCCCCAGCTGAAGGCCCAGCAGGCAGCTATGGAGATGCAGCTGACCCCCTCCCTCATGCTGCTGCGCTCTACTCTGGACCAGCTGCAGAAGAAGGACACCGCCGGCATCTTCACAGAGCCCGTCAACCTCAAGGAGGTCAGATATTACAGTCTGTTGTAGAATATAGATCAGTGGTTCTCAACCTTTTTTGAACAAATGCCCCCTTCAGGGTTCTAGCTAGGATGAAAGTGTAGCGTAGTGGTACAGGTGAAGGAGCGGAGCGACCATGTTGTTATCACATGGATACACGAAAAGAATGGGCTTGATGTATCTTATTCTAATAGACAATTCTTCACTCCGGCACTGGGGGTGCTGTGGATGGATAGATGTGGGTCAGCCTGAGGCAATCACAGTGTTTGCAAATAATTTAAAATTAGAAATAAAGCTGTCGTCCGATGAGTGGTTGTCAGCCAGTCA
The DNA here is from genome assembly GCF_034702125.1 of Engraulis encrasicolus. NCBI lineage: Eukaryota > Metazoa > Chordata > Actinopteri > Clupeiformes > Engraulidae > Engraulis > Engraulis encrasicolus. The sequence continues at coordinate 34,137,295 of NC_085866.1, read as the reverse complement.
AAAAGGACAATGAAATGAGGTCAGTGAGAGGAGGTACTCGCCTTTGTTGGATTGTTGTCTTCCATGCTGTTCAATGGTCTTCAGAGTGGTAGCCACTTGTTGCAATTCAGGGCTGTTTACACTACAAGATGATTCTTTCAGATTGACTGCTGCTTTCTTACCATGTTGCTGTTGTAGTCCTTATCATCGATTATTTAGTGTTTGTACTGTATTATTTCAAGACTGACATGAGGTTTTAAGTTGACTTTGTCTGGACCTCCTTTGACTGGTTAGAGGTTGTTTTTTTTTGTCTTGTGTAATTTCTTGTTTGGTGATTTCATATATGTGAAGCATAGTGTTGGTTATAAGTCTGTTACACCTGTAATTGTTCCTTAACTTCTGAACGTCTTGCTTGGTGTTTTGTCCTGTGTAGGTGCCAGACTACCTGGAGTTCATCAGCACGCCCATGGACTTCTCCACCATGGAGACCAAGCTGGAGGCCCACCGCTACCACACCATCCCCGACCTGGAGGCCGACTTCAACCTCATGATCTCCAACTGCCTGACCTACAACGCCAAGGACACCGTCTTCCACCGGGCCGCAGTACGCCTCCGGGACCTGGGGGGCGCCATACTGAGGCAGGCGCAGAGGCAGGCCCAGAACGCCGGCCTGGACCCCGACACAGGCATGCACCTGCTGGAGTCGCCCCAGAAGACAGACTTCTACCGCTGCACCTACGAGGACGGTGAGTTTGGGCGTGGTGTATCAGTAGGAGAGGCTTTGGCTGAGATATGATGCTTTAGTTGAGGATTTTTGGGGGGGCATACGGCATTGATGGGAGTGTATCGTATTGTTGGGAGTGGCTTTGACAGACTACCATTGCATCTATGAGGACCGTGAGTGGAGTTGTGGTGTATTTGTAGAAAAGGGTTTTGCCTGCGACCAGATGCTTTATTAGGGGATGTTGTGGGGGCGTACTACCATTTCATCTGAGAGGGCAGTGAGTGGAGGCGTGATGTAGTTGGCCAGAGAGCGAGCGTTTGGTAGTAGTATTTGTGGAAGGGAGTTTGGCTGTCTCAGAGGGTAGATGCTTAAGCAGGAGCACCATATTTCGTCACCCGTAAAAAAAAAAAATAGTTACATGCAGGCTACAATTTTAAATTCTCTGTTAATAGGAAATGGGAAGGTCCTTATTTATTTATCTGAACATGTTTTAGACCTGGGGAATAGGCCTAAAAGAAGTAGCCCACTGTTAGGGGTTATAAACTATGAAAATGCTGTATAACAGAATCAGCCTGACTGTCATCGCTGCCAATCCCAGGGTTGCCGCTTCATTAAGCTATCTGATCTACCTGTCTGTCTTGAGTAATCATTATGGAACTGGGAGACTAGGTTTAAGTTACCAAGCTAGTGTTATGAAGTGAGTGGAGTGTTATGGAGTGAGTGGAGTGTTATGGAGTGACTTGTGAAGTGTGTCAGGGAAAGGGTTCACATTTTTTGTTCAATTCATTTCAAACCCATTGTGTGCAGTATCCTAGTGACTTTTCACATGTGTTTTGTATTTCTGTTGTGTTTGACTTAGTGTTGGCCTTGTGTACTGTACCCTACAGTGGAGAGATTCACATCTTGATAGTTTATTTTCACCCATTGTGTGCCGTATGCCCTAAGACATGTACTTGTGTTTATCTCACTGGTGCCTTGTTTTCTGCACTTTGCATCATGCAATAGAGGTGTTCTATCAGTTGGTGTTTGTTTTTGTTTGACTGGTGCTCTGTCTTCTACTCTGCTGTGTGCACATGTCTTTAGAGGAGCACCCATGCTTGTAGTGGACTTAAGTGTGTGTGTGTGTGTGTGTGTGTGTGTGTGTGTGTGTGTGTGTGTGTGTGTGTGTGTGTGTCCTATATCGCTGATGTGTACTGTCAGTGCTCTAAGTGGGTTGTACCTTGAGCATGTGGGTATGTGTTGTATTTGGGTCCCTCATGTACTTTGGTGTGCTGAAACGTGTCCTTACAGTGGACTGCAGATGGGGCAGCGAGGCTTACATTCTCAGTTGCATAGCGGCTTGCCAATGTGTCTACTGTATGTCCTGTGTGTTTTTCAAAAAGCGTGCTCAACTCCCAGCTGTTTTTACGAGGTCTTCCTGTGCGAGCAAACAGATTTGTACCTTTCGTGTCAAAAAGTCGCACTCTCGAGTGTGATTCTTGTGTTTTCTTTTAGAGGGTTAGCATGATGGACGCTGAAGAAGGCTTAGACCGAAACGTCTGCCTGTAATGCTAACCCACTAAAATAAAATAAAATAATTGCACTCGAGATTGCAGCTTTTCTGCCAAATATTTTTGATGTTTCTTGCTGGTTCCTTGTACACGGTCTCAGTGCAACAGAGTGCTGTATTGCCATAAGGGGTGCCCTAGACGCCTTTGTCAGTGTCTCCGCGGATCCTTAAAAAGTCTTATAAAGTCTTACTTTTAATATTTGTTTTTTAAGGTCTTATAAAGCATTATATTTCGCCAATTTTTGGAAGTGTGGTATTATATTTACGTGGGAGGTCTTATATTTCCCCTGGGTGGCTTGAGTGTAAGAAAAAAGTCTATTTTTTGACGCTATAAACCTTATTTAACCGGCATACGTCCCTTATCAAGATGCGGAAAAGTAGATGAAACTGATCTGTGTTTGTGGCGCAGCGCAGCCCGCTGGCCACACAGTGGGGGGCAGCCGCAGACCTGTGGGTACAGCCAGAGCCGTCTAGCCTACTTGCATGTTCTATTAGAAACAGTCGAAAAAGTGGTCGAAAAATATGAACGTGAATCGAGATGGGTAGATAGATGCACGTTCAGTGTAATGTGGCTTGAGGACAAGAAATAAAACGGTTAGGTGCTATCCAAAGCAACGTCGGAATATGAAGCTTGATGTTAACTGTGTCGGGAGGACGCATAGCCTAATCAGTCGTTGAGTGTAAGTTTTAAATCTTGTCTATCGTAAGCATGTTAGCCATGCCCTCGCGTTTGGGTAGAAGCGTTTGCTAAATGTAAAGGGTTCATTTCATAAAGTCCATTATGACCGTATTCGAAAATAAATGTTCCTTCATACAATAGCCTACACTTTCAAAATCGCCTCTAGATACGTGACAGGCTATTTGAGGCCTCTGTCAAATGCAAAATGATTTCATTAACATGATGGCAGCATGAGGAAGTGAGCGCGAGGCAATACGAAATCGGATGAGTAACAGAGTATGTACGAAGCCAATGATCTGGCGAGGTGCGTAATGTCCAAATCGGTAACCAGATGGGCAACGGTAAACGCGCTAAATGATTGTTATGGACATGCTGGAAATCGCTTCCAAGTTGTGCGCTGTTTGTTGAGAACAACAAACTACAGACAGGCTGCTCAAATTAGAACGCTTGCTTCTGCTACCCGTCTCTGATAAAGCGAGCTGGAGGAGGAGAAACGGCACTCAGAGTAGTCGTACATTTAACCCTTTTGACACCAGGTGTCATCTCTCCTAATAGCAAAGTGCATTCAACTATTTATCCATCAGAAATGATGAATTGTTGAGCCATTTTTAATGTGTACATTTAAAGGCATTTGATGAACATTCATCTGAGTTTTCCATAGGCCGTCAAAACATGCGTGGGACCCTCAATTAAATGCCAGTTGTCAGTTAACTGACCATATGCATGCATGGTGTCTGTAGGCCTACATATAAGTTACACCTTGCTACTGCTTACACTGTGTTTACCCTAGGCTACACTATAAAAGCACAGTAGTCATATAATATTGTTTATTATATATAATTATGTACTAGGCCCACATTTCATTATAGCAATGCAAACTAATAACATTAGCAATATTGCAATGCCTCACCCCGAGCGGTGGTCTTATATTTTATCATCAGAGGTCTTATATTTGTCTTAAAAAGACTTATATTTGGTGATCCAAAATGTGCAGAAACCCTGCTTTGTGTAGTTTGTCTGACTGATGCCTTGCATAGGTGTATTTGAGGCATAAAAATCCCTCACCTTTTGGCAAAATGTACATATGTCAGTGGAGGAGTAGCTGTTGACATAGGGTAGTGGTTTCCTATGTGTTTGTATTGTGTGTTGTGTAACCCATGTCTTATATGTTGTGTTTTGTCCTGCATTGGACTCCGTGCTGGAGCCAGCAAATCGTGCGCTTGTCAGCAGAAGTGTGTTTTCACTGGTCTCTTACTTGCTGTATTTTGTCCTTGCGTGGACTCTGCTGTCCTATACAGTATGGTTTCTTTCTCATTGTTGTGTATCCTTCTGTGTTGTTGTCTGCAGTGGACTCTCTGCTGGAGCCGGAGAACCGCGTCCACATGTCAGCAGAGGAGCAGCTGCGAGAGCTGCTGGAGAAGCTGGACATGGTGACGTCCATGCGTTGCAGCGGGGCACGCACCCGCCGCATCCGCCTGCTGCGGAGAGAGATCCACAACGTACGCTTCCAGCGCCACACGCACAACGGAGAGGTGAAGGAGGAAGACGACGAGGAGGAGGATGAAGAGGAGCTGGAGGAGGACGAGGAGAAGGAGAAGGAGGGACATCAGGCGGGATCCGATAAAGGTGAGCGAGGAATAGAGACGCGTGCGTGCGTGTGTGCGTGCATGTTTCCTCATTTGTGACCGACCGTGGAAAAACCACTCTCAAGTAGGCCCTGGAGCATATTGAGTTAGTTATATATTCCAAAAGTAGAGATTCTAAGCTTTACCATGATACCTCATACATGGGAATCTGGTAATATTTGAATAAGTTGTGGCCATTTTAATATGTTCACTTGTAAAAGTAAAAAACTGAGAACTCAGCCCTGAAAGTTTCTGTCCAACCCACACCTGCATACTATATAGCCCTCCCCCTGCTAAGTCCTCCCCCTACATGACCTAGCCCTCCCCCTGCTAAGTCCTCCCTCTACATGACATTCATGCTAAACCCTCCCACCTACCATTCAAGCTGTCACAGGCTATCAGACTGATAGCCATTGACAGGCCAGAATTGGGGGATAAGTTAGAATTAAGTTTTTGTTTTAATCAAAAATGGCTTTTGCAGAATGAGATGGCAATCAGAAACCATTGCAATACTGTATTGTTTTATATACACCATTTTAATTGTTAAAGCATTATAAATGAAATGACAAACATGATTGAAATTTGCTGTGTTTATGAAAATATTCGGACAGTATGGCACAGCAAAGAACGACAGTAAGGCATACAATTAGCACATTCAACTTATCTTACGAACACCATTTAGCTTCTCATCCATGCACACATCTGTATACACAGCTATTCTAAACCCAGTAATCCCCCACGAAAATGTGCATTACATCAAGGAGACACTTTCATCCAAAGTGAATTACAAACAAGGACATCGTCAATAGCCTAAAATGCGCTCAATGTTCTCAGGCCAAGGAGAGTTAGTGCATTTTTTTAGATGCGTCTCACAGTCACACATCTCTATAAGAGCCTTTTATTTGTCCGTCCGTTGGTTCATGACACGTTTCTTAAATGTAATTCCCTCCTGTGTCCACAAGGTGGCAGAGTTGGGGAAAAAAGGTTGAGAACCACTGGCATAGACGGACACATCTGTTGTCTGACTGTTTGACTCGTTTCTCCCCAAATTCATAATGCAACAATTATAACATGCAGCATAAAATTATAACAAAGTACATTACATTACATTAGGGCAGGGGTGTCAAACTCAAATTCACAGTGGGTCGAAATCTAAATCTGGAACGAAGTTGCGGGCCAAACTCAATATTCAAAAATTACTGATAATGTGCATACGTGTATGCGTGCGCACATGCTTACAATACTCAAATGCTTACATCTTAAACACTCAATCCCAACAGATATTGTAGTTCAAATGTGCCTGCACAGTCTGTTGTTCAAGTCATTAAAATGCATTAATGTGTTTGTGTGTGTGTGCGTGTGTGTGTGTGTGCGCCCCCCGGCCCTGAGTTTGACATCCCTGCATTACTATTTAGTGCATTCAAGTGCATAAACCTTGGCATACATACTGCACAATAAGTCGCAAAATGGTTAAGTGCCATTTGGTGGCATAACTTCAGCATTGTCTTGTGATGTCATCAGCACAGAAAGACCTTATCATTTCATATAGATATTTCGACCTGTCAATGTTCAGTCCAGATGGGGATAGGAGAGGAAGACTGTCAATTGGTGGAAGAACTGCTGGATTGTGAAGTACAGTAGCTGGCACTGGACAGGTTCAGCATCACACTTCACACTGGATTCTTGCAAGCGCCCCCTGGTATTAAAACTGTGAGAGAATAAACACATAAGTATAGTCTGAAACACAATCATGTTCATAGAATTATGTTTTGAGTGTACACAATGTGGAAAATACCTGAACTGCTGGTGTGCCAGACGCCTTTCCGACAAGCTGGGGTGGTGTAATGACTCTTGGGAGAAGTTTCCCACCACCTGACAAAAAAAGAACAGAAGTGTTTTACTGTTTTGTTTTACAGGTCAATGAATGTCATTTCACAATTCACACTATCAATAGGCTGCACCTTGGTAAGGCAATGTAAGCCAGTTACAGAAATGTAGCCTGTAGGCTACTAGCTTAATGGTTGGGTTGGAGACAGTTAGTAGGCCTATAGCCTATGTGTCTGCCAGACAATTGTTACAGGTGGCTATGCAGTTACAGGTTTCAGGAAATGATTCCTTCCCTCAGCTAACTACCGGTACCTTACTAGGCCTAATAACTATGCCCATGTGAAAACATGTTGGGGTGAATTCAGGCCATCATCACCATATCAAGACAAAACCACTGTTAGTTTTATTGTCATGCAAAACTTGATAAAGTGGTGAATCTGGCATTCTACTGTGGGTATTTATTTCCCCCAATTAGTTCTGTCAGCTGCCACATCCTGGTAGAGCTACAGGACCACGTCCAGTGAATACATGTGATAACTAGAATGGGCACTCGGTAGAGCGCAAACCTTCGCCTACGCCACTTATTTTTTTCTGGCCATCTTCAGAGTGTGGGCCGTAACATTCTCCAAATTTTGGTGTTAGTTTAATTTAAATTGGACCGGAATATCGTAATATTACATATTTGGCCCAGTCTTGACCTCTTATTCAATTCTGCATGCACACGTTGTTCTGGCATATAGTGCTTGGCAAAGAAAAATGTTTTTGACCTTTTCGTGACCTTGACCTTTGACCTTTGACCCAATCACTCCGAAAAAGTAATCGATTGTTCCTTGGGTCATGACCAATCATCCCACTAAATTTCATAAAAATCGGCTCAGTTCTGTCTGAGTTAACTTATACGAAGTACAAACAAACATTTTGACCTTTGACCTTTGACCCAATCACTCCCAAAAACTAATCGATTGTTCCTTGGGTCATGAGCAATCATCTCACCAAATTTCATAAAAAATCGGCTCAGTTCTGTCTGAGTTATACGAAGTACAAACAAACAAACAAACAAACATATTAACAAACTAGAATGGGCACTCGGTAGAGCGCAAACCTTCGCCTACGCCACTTAACTTGACTTGACTTGACTTGACTTATTTTTTTCTGGCCATCTTCAAAATGTGGGGCATAACATTCTCCAAATTTTGGTGTTAGTTTCATTTAAATCGGACCGGAATATCGTAATATTACATTTTCGGCCCAGTCTTGACCTCTTATTCAATTCAGCATGCACACGTTCTTCTGGCATATAGTGCTTGGCAAAGAAAAACGTTTTTGACCTTTTTGTGACCTTGACCTTGACCTTTGACCCAATCACTCCCAAAAAGTAATCGGTTGTTCCTTGGGTCATGACCAATCATCCCACTAAATGTCATAAAAATCGGCTCAATTTACGTTTTGACCTTTTCGTGACCTTGACCTTGACCTTTGACCCAATCACTCCCAAAAAGTAATCGGTTGTTCCTTGGGTCATGACCAATCATCCCACTAAATGTCATAAAAATCGGCTCAATTTACGTTTTGACCTTTTCGTGACCTTGACCTTGACCTTTGACCCAATCACTCCCAAAAAGTAATTGATTGTTCCCTGGGTCATGACCAATCATCCCACTAAATTTCATAAAAAACGGCTCAATTTACGTTTTTGACCTTTTCGTGACCTTGGCCTGGACCTTTGACCTTTGACCCAATCACTCCCAAAAGCTAATCGATTGTTCCTTGGGTCATGGCCAATCATCCCACTAAATTTCATAAAAATCGGCTCAGTTCTTTCTGAGTTTGACCTTTTCGTGACCTTGACCTTTGACCCAATCACTCCCAAAAAGTAATCGATTGTTCCTTGGGTCATGACCAATCATCCCACTAAATTTCATAAAAATCGGCTCAGTTCTGACTGAGTTATACGAAGTACAAACAAACATTTTGACCTTGACCTTTGACCTTTGACCCAATCACTCCCAAAAACTAATCGATTGTTCCTTGGGTCATGACCAATCATCTCACTAAATTTCATAAAAATCGGCTCAGTTCTGTCTGAGTTATACGAAGTACAAACATAATGACAAATAAATAAATACACAGCGGCCAAAACATAACCTTCGCCGACTTTGTCTTGGCGAAGGTAATAAAAAGGCTACTTAGCTAGTGTATTGTTATGCTAACTCCCAATAGAGATCAGATAATAGCCTACTTGGGAGGTTTATTCACATGAATGCTAATGAATGCATGTCAACAAAGTCTTGTCCACTCTCCAAACAAAATATTTCACTGTCATACAAAATATTGCTGCCAGAGTGTAGTAGACAGAATGTAAACAAATGTCATCAAGCTAGGTTACAGTTAGGCTACATTTTGATTTAACATGCTACTAGTCCAAAGTAACCCATTTCCCGTTCATGCAAAACATGTTGTGTCAATGATTGTGTTTAATGAAGGCTACTTACGCCATAAAGAGGGATGTGTGCGTTGCATAGCCTCGTAGCCTCGTAGCCAGATAATTGAAACAAACAGAAGCTCTGAGGGCAGGATGACCGCCTGGATGATGACCGTCCGTGTCCCGACTACCAAGCACAGACGGCGCTTCCCTTTTCGCGTAGTAATTAATTTGCAATCGAATAGAATCGAATAGAAGATGTAATATCCACAATTCAGCACCTCCGTTTTGCTTTGACCATTCTCAGTGATGAAAACACAAGCCATGCTTGCTTGTTGATAAACCCGCCTCTCCTCTGTTCCTCAAAGTAGGAAGTAAGTAGAACACGCCCATATGAAACATCTGAAGATTTATTTAAAAGTGGTCCAAAATGTTTGCCTTTAAACAAACCAATGTGAATTTCTGCTTCACTGAACAGCTTCTTTGTGACCTAAATGTCAACATTCTGCAAAAAAAAGAAAATCGCCAAAAACTAAAAATAGATCTTTGAACGCGATTTTCTCCCTTTCGCTCAGGCCGACATGTAGTGCTGGAATTCAGAGCGCGGCACATTTGTGTGTCTCACTAAAGCTGTTGGACTGAGTGGATAGTCCTAAAGTAGCAAAGGAGTAGCAATCCTCTTGGAGCCTCTCAGCATAGCAGGAAAGGGGCGAAAGGCAGGCACTAATGTGGTTTTGCTCTGGCATGTTTGCAAGGCAAATTCTGCTCTGTGCACTACCTTACCTCACCAGTTTAGCAGTATCACAAGTAGCATCATGGAAGTCTGTAGGTGAAATCTCCTTGGCAAACATGTTTTTAGATTTGGAAATGGAAGTGAAAATTAATAACGTGATGTTGATTGTGAGCACTGTGATACTTCTCTTCTGTTGCGTCTTTCAGTGTGGTCATCATCCTTCATACACCAAGACTCTGTATGCTCTGTGCTGCTCTGTTAACCAACTGAACAGTAATCTGACCACACTTGCTTTAATTGAAGGCCTGTATTTAAAGCACTACCATACAGTACAGAGAACAGAAAATAGTTGTGCATTAAATCAAACTTGAAATCCGTCTTCCATTTTGTTATCTGTTATCAGAGGATCTCAAGTCGACGCCCCCTCCCATCCTGGAGCCGTCGGGATTGGCCCCCTCCCCTCTGCGGGATGATGCCCCCCAGGACCCGCCCACCCTGCGGCCCATGACCACGCCCACCACCGCGGAACCTCGGACCCCGAGCCGTTCATGCAAGCGCCTGAAGCTGAGCAGCGAGAGCTCAGACACGCCTGTCACGTCGTCGCCCCCCACCCTGCCTCCAACCCTCACCAAGAACTGCACCAAAGAGGAGGAGCCTCTCCCTCCCCCAGCACCTGCCCCTCAGCTCCCTCCGGCCCCCAAAACACCCCCGCCGCCACAGATCGCCAGCCCCGGATTGGTTAACGGTGTCTCGTCGCCTGAGACGCCTACACCGCCAAGGATGACCATGGGCGTGGGCAGACGGACTTCTGTTCTCTTCAAAAAGGCCAAAAACGGAGCCAAGCTGCAGAAGGAGAAGGAGAAGGAGAAAGAGAAAGAGGAGAAAGACAAGGAGGAGAAGGAGAAAGACAATCAACTGCTGAACGGAGGTGTGGACTCAGCCACCAAGCCCCCGAATTGCCTTCCAAGCCCTGCTGCTGTCACCCCCACGCCTGTCCCAGACCCGGCACCCCCTGTCCTGGAACAGGCCGAGACCGAGCCCCAGCGTCCCCCCACACCCCCTCCCCCGTCCCTGAAGAGACAGACGCGGAGCAGCAGTCCCCAACGCCATCGAGATCCAGAGACCTCACCTCACCGCACAACTGAGGCAGGTCAGTAGGCCCGACACACATGCGCTCAAATGCACATACATCTGCTGCACATGTGCACATGTGAAAACTACATTCATTTCATGCAGGAACATTCTGTGCATTGTATTGCATTGTGGTGTGATACTTGAATCACAGCGATGGAGCATTTGTATGCCTAATTTGAAGTAAAGGAGTTAACTTGGACCGTTCTTCTCCTCAGGTCTCACAAATGGTTTCAAAAAGCACAAAGATGGCGACGGGTCAGATTCTGAATCAAGCTCGTCTCCAACGATACCAAGAGAACTGTAAGCCCTCTTTGCATTTCAGATTTTCATCATTCGTATGTTTTTATTCTAGAATTTGTTTCCATTTTCCTATTTCTGAGATTGCTACATTAAATGTGTATTTGTGACATGGGTTGGGTCAGTTGCTGTAGTTAAACTAATCCACTGTCATCCGCAGAGCGTCGCCACCCAAGAAGAGTCGAGGGAAGCCTGCCCTGTCCAAAGTGCCCTTCCTGGAGACGGTCAACGGGGACGCAGACTACACTGGATCAGGTGAGGAGGCAAAGAGTCTTCATAAGGACCACAGCTCAATAATGTATGCCTGTCCAGGTAGACTCTGCAAATATGTGTGTGCCCCATGAAAGTAACAGTTCTGTTAACGTTTGCAGGTGGTGATGTGTTGGCCACTGAAAACGATGGTGAACTTGAGCCTCTGGACTTGGTGTGGGCAAAGTGTCGAGGCTACCCCTCTTACCCTGCACTGGTGAGTTTGTTACATTACACACATTCATCTGGAAAGTTCTTACTGCTTTTCATAAGCTGTAACTACCAGTTGTACTGTACATGTCATGTCCACATAGAGGAGAAACACTACATCAAAACACTGCCAACTGGCCAATGCAGTGTTGCAATGCTTAGTTTAGATCAGGGGTTCCCCACCTTTTCCAACTTGAGGCCCACTTGATTGTTTTAAATGGGACCTACCCATTAAATTTGGGACCTACCTCTGACCCTACAAACAGTAGAACTCAAATAGATAGTCAACAGCAACACACACACAAATAATATTTAGATTTTTTTAGACAATTATTTCGATGCCCACTTGAAATACCTTCAGGACCCACCAGTATCCCCAAGCCCACAGTTTGAGAATCACTGGTGTAGGTCACTTCCAAGTCCTTTCAGGAGTTTTGAGTTTCAGTTCATCTGTGGTTGTTGTGTCTTTCTCTTCCAAAACATCAAAGCAAGTTTTTTTTTAAAAAAGAAGAAGAAGAAAAAACAACCTAAACCTACTTCTAATCCTCTGGGTGATTCTCACGAAACGCGCAACAAAGGTGTTTTGACAACCATTTTTTCAAAATGCTTTTTTGATTGAATTTCTTTTTGAATCAGTTACATTAAAGTGTACAGTTACTAAGCACAATAATATCAACTTACCTGACAACTATTTAAAACACATTTTCTAACATTTTAAAAGTCCATGTCTGCTAAAATGCTCATTACCGCAATTTTTTTCTTTCATGAAATGTATTGGGAAACTTAATTGTTCTTGCAGTTTTGTTCATTGAATATTGATAGTTGTACTAGGGGCTACATAAAACACTCAAAAAATATTTTTTTCTTATTATTGTAGTTTAAGAATTTTACCATTTTACCTCATTACCGCAATAGGATCATTTGTTTTCCTCTTTAATTTTAGAATAAATCAGTGAAAACCTACAAATTCGGTCCAAAAATATACTGAAGTGAAAGAAACATGAAAGGGACTGTGTTCATAAACAATATATATGAATACAGTTTTCCTTTAGTACTTTTTTTTTACAATTAAGTGCTCATTTCGGTAATGAGGGATATGTTTCGGTAATGAGAATGAGTTTTCGGTAATGAGAATAAGGAGGAATAAATTGAACTAAAGCCAAATATTAGTAAATGATGTGATTTGTTATTATTATTAGCACAACGACAGAGTCTCCAGGGCAGAACTAATCAAATGACACCTAATAAGATGATAAATATATTCTATATAAAACCATTCATTAAGCTACTGAAGGATATTGGGATTCAAGACTTAACCCAGCCAAAGACCATAAAAGACCATAGGTCAGGGGTGGGGAACCTGTCTTGAGGGCCATTTGAGGCCGTTTAATCATGCCCCCGATATAAATTCAATGTTATGCAGCTTCACATGAAATATGACATATTTTGTAAAGGAATCTTACAAAATACATTTGCAATACAATTAAGTTATATTCAGGGGAACTAGAGAAGGTGGGGTCTGTTTTAAAGGTGGCTGCCTTCAATATAGGCTTAATGTGCAGGTTCTTAATATGGCTCTCTGAGAACTTTTACGGCCCTCAGATCAATTTGAAGAGGCCCCTCGAATGAAAAAGGTTCCCCACCCCTGCAGTAGGTGAAGAGGCGAGGCCCCTCCTGGGCACCAAAGTAACATCATAGTATAAGGGGTGAAGGCCAAGGGGTGCACTCTGAAGTTAAAGTTAGTCCATCATCAAAACACCGGAGGGTAGTCACCTGATGACCCCAATGAAGCGCATACATCCCACTCCTCATCCCCACCCTGAATATGACATCACAACTCACCACTGATCTCTCCAGCCAAAAATCTATAGTGGACCAGAAATCTAAATCTTGTCATGAGAAGGAAAATCATGTCGCAGTGCGAGGTCGTGCACTGGACTTTTTTTTCTGACTCGGCGCGCACCGGCAACTAGGAAGTAGGTAGTAGAAGGAACAAGAGATGACTAGAGTAGCTTGTATGGTATGCCGGTTCGGTACACGTTGGTTTTAGGGTCACAGTTCGGTACATTTTCGGTACAGTATCACCATAATGCTGTCCGGACCAAAGCCGGAATTCACAATGAACGTTATGTGTTATGAAATATCACTGAACACCACTAAAGCCCCTTTTCGACTAGCCCTGTTAGAACGGGGCTGCGCACTGCTGGGGCGTGGTTTCGTTTTCTTTTTGCATTTACTCCACCCATACACACCCATCATCAGCTCAAACAGGGCTCAAACAGGGGCGATTATAGAATCACGAAAGACGTGGTTCGAGGCGTGCGGAGCTGAGTTCCACTAGGCTACATGTTGCCTGTGTTAGGATTTACCGGCATGTGCAAACACCTATCCCCACCCACGCACTTTAAAAATCAACATCGCTTTTCTGTCGGCAGTTTTTACAGTAGACAGAGAAAATTTGCTCAAGCAATATCATGTTCTTTAAAGTAGCCTAACTCCAGTCCTTGGCCAAGGAGTTATATTATTAGCCTATTAGGCTATTATTTTAAAATCACGCTATTTCCAAAGCTCCACGCCTCCTCCTTGTGAGAAGTCGGGTTTTTTTTTTACCACCATGCAAAATAGGGCACACTAAAGTAGCCCTTTTCATTGCACATATCTTCATATGCGAACCTGCAGAGGGATGGCGAATTTGCTGTTTTCAAATTAAATGTAAAAATGAAAATTTCGAATGAAAAAGACAACTGTGGTTTATTCGAGGGAACAAAGAACACAGCCGTGACAAAAAAGATTTCCTCTATCCGGCTGGAGAACAACGCCATTGTTTACTTGAAGTGGCGACCGGTTAAAGTTAAATAACTTTGGATTTAAAGAACATAAACACGTGCCGTAAAAACCTGTAAAAAGCTAAGAATATCAGCTTTTGAACAAACCCTAACACATGTCTGTAGGTCTAGGTTAAGGTGATCGCTGGCTGTTCGGAAAAAATGACGAGATTAAAAAAAATGGTTGGAAAGCGCTATTTTTTCGCTTGAAACAGCGGCCGCTTAAAGTTATGTAACTTTGGATTGAAAGAACATAAAAACGTTCCGTGAAAACCTGTAAAAAGCTAAGAATCTCAGCTTTCGAACAAGCCCTAACACATGTCTGTAGGTCTAGGTTAAGGAGATCGCTGTCTGTTCGAAAACAAAATGACGAGGTAAAAAAAAAAAATGATTGGAAAGCCCTATTTTTTCACTTGAAACAGCGGCCGCTTAAAGTTATATAACTTTGGATTGAAAGAACATAAAAACGTTCCGTAAACACATGTGAAAAGCTAAGATTCGCAGCTTTCGAACAAGCCCAAACACATGTCTATGGGTCTAAGAGAAGGAGATCGCTGGTTATATTTAGTCCTATAGGTCCTATTGTTTAGATTAGGGCTTAGATTCACCATGGCGTGAAAACACGGTGTTGTCGCTACTAGTTGCAGCAGCTGATCATACGGCCCAGTTCTAGTCTCTGTTGTATGGAAACGCGTGCGAGACAGCACCATCGACCCCCCGTCAAGTTTCATGAATATTTATAAAGCCCGCACCGGAACGCGGAACCCAATGGAAAAGAGACTTAACTGCCTGTGTTGCACATTGCACATCAATGGCAGTCATGGGTTAGGTCATCAGACTCCCGATTCCCGACCCGCCAGGTTGGTGGAGGGAGTAATTAACCAGTGATCTCCCCCATCCTCCTCCATGACTGAGGTAAGCTTACCCTGAGCATAGTACTGCTCCCGTTCGGGCGCTATTGGGGATGAGACATAAATGCGGGTGAGCATAAATGCCATTCTGTTGTGTGCAGTGTTCATGTGTGTGCTGTGGAGTTGTAGTTTCCCAAGTGGGCTTTCACTTCACTCACATTTTTGAAAAAGAAAAAATGTTTGGTTTTCGGGACAATATCAGACATGCCCATAATTAGTATAGGGTGCATGAAACACAGAATTAAAACGTTGCAAAATCCTGCTCTTCTCTTGCAGTATTGTTCCGTTGCACTACCTTAACTTCCATGTCATTTTATAGCATGTTTGATACTTGACAAAGGGTGGCACAATAGACTTGGAATTTTGAATTGCTGTGAATGGGCATTTTCAGCTAAATCAGTGCAAAGTGCATTTTGAGGCTGTTTTGATCCAGTTGCCTTTCCACTTACCCAGGACATCAAGAACCCACAGCATGACTAAAAGATGGGTACATGGGTGTTTGAGCATGGCTAAAGGATCGGAGTATGGGGGCTGAAACCTTGCTAAAGGCTGCAAACAACATGCATAAGCAGTTTCTAATTTGGGAAAGTGTAAAGGCAACTACAGCATTCCTCCAAATGATTCTTCTTACTAGTTTCGATTGAAATATTCTAAAAACTGCTTCACACTGAATTCGCTAAAAAGGCCTATTCACTGCTATTTCAAATGCCAAGCCTTTTGTGACACCACAAAGATTTTGGAAGGAAGTCAAGTTAGTAAAAAAGGATAAATACTCAAACCCACTACAAATGAGGGTATGACAACCAAACACAGGAAGCAAAAAACCCTGTCAATTTCTGGAAAAGCACATAGACTTGAAGTGAGTCGATTTTGTCTCCCAACTTTGTCCCTTTTTGCCATCTACGCAATCTGACAACTTCACTGCGAGTGCTGGCTTCGTTGTTTGCAATTGCCTTTGCATTGGGTGACATCACTAGGCAATTTGATTTAGATTTTTTGCATCAAAAGACCACATTTCAAGGGTGGAAACAGCCAGAATATTGATTCATGGGTTGACATGCGAGCAAGAATTAAGTTGTGACTTGCTACTCTCAGTGAACTCTCACAACAGGGTTTCTGGCCCATAGTCGATTATTGTTCTTCCAAGGGTGGGACAAAATGTAAATGTTACCACAACATTAGCCAGAAAGGATGAGAACAGAAAAATGGTCTATGAACAACACCTATATGACCACTCGATTTAGCCTATGTAATGTATAGGGAGATGATCACTTTTACAGACAACCCCCATTAGATGAAGGAACTATTGCATATGTTAGGCATTTACTTTTGCTTTGTTTACTTACAATATTGTATATCGAATATCGATTCAATACAATTGCATATTTCAACCTGAAATGGATGCAATTTCACTTAACACTTTCATCAAGTGCTTTAACTATAATTAAGTGACATAGTGACAATATTTATACTGCAAAAATATAATTTGTATTTAAGGTTGCAGTTGCATGTTTAAAAATGTAAATAAATAAAAAGCGAAATACATATATGTCATGAAAATATATTCTAAATGTAAATCACCATAGAGTCTCATTACCGAAATTGACAATCCTCATTACCGAAAGGTACTTAAAACATTGCGGTAATGAGAATGTGTATTGCGGTAATGAGATGGCTCAGCACAGTAATGCTAACTGTAACTTGAGTAATTATGACATAGCTAATTCATGACCATTGTTGAATTCTGAAAAGGAATACCCTATTACCAAGCAAGTTTAAAATGAAAAAAACTTTTTCATTTCGAAATATTGACTGATTTCGGTAATGAGAACCACTTTTGTCGTATTTGCATATTTTTTGAGACAAATTGTGACATTTTACAGGCACAAACAATAAGGCTGACTAATCATGTAGCCATCTTGAATCTCCTGTTAGTAGAGATGAATTGGAGGTAGTTTCAGCTCATATTGAAATTCTGATGGCTTTTAATTGTAGTTCTGAAATATATTGCGGTAATGAGAAGAAAAACTTGGGGACACGATCTTTTCTTGAAATATTCATTAGTGTTCATTATTTAGATTGCCAACAAGGAACACTTAATGAAACTTCAGACATAGACTAACACTCTTGTAGTGTCATTTATGTATTTTTAATTTTTTTATTATGTTTTACCCCAATTCAAAGACCAGAAATTTTGGTCGGGACACATTTCGGTAATGAGAATTTGCCTATAAAATGCATAAAAAGTGGAAAATAAAAATAATATTTTTAAAAATGAACTAGTGTGCCAGAAAGTACACGTCTTGCTCTACAGTCATGTATATTATCAAAATAATCTCTGTCATACTTAACCATTAAAAAGTCATTGCCATTGTTTTTTTTAGCTTCGTGAGAATCACCCCTCTGTTGTGCGTGTTGAGCCTTGTTTTCAACAAACGTGGCCCTTATAGTAATTAATGCCCCCTCCTAATATCTTTTTGCAATGTAGAAATAGTATTTATATAGCCCATTATCATACATGACTGTCATTCAATGTGCCAAAGAGAAAAGAATGAGAAGAAAACACACATTGTAGAAAAGCCCTATAGATAGTAGATAACCATCACCAAAGGCAGATGAAAATAAAGCTGTTTTTAATGTCTTTGTTGTCTATTTGTCCCCTCTGTGTCTCCCCTGCAGATCATTGACCCCGACATGCCCCAGGAGGGCATGCTGTATAACGGGGTGCCCATCCCCGTGCCCCCCATGCAGGTGCTGAACCTGGGGGAGACGCGGCAGGAGGAGGCCGGGGAGCGGCTCTACCTGGTGCTCTTCTTCGACAACAAGAGGACATGGTAAGAGGAGGAGGGATACATCATCTCATTGCACATACCATACAGCACACACATCATGTAGGAAATATCAATAACATGGTGAGAGGAAAGCAGGGGAAGAATAGTGTGGTGTGGGCTAAGATACCGTTCCACTGTAAAAACCTCTCAGCTGTATTGTGTGGTGTGGGGTAAGGATTACAAATCAGTCTTATTGCTGGGGCAGCCATGGTGTAATAATGGTAAAATTGGACTGCAGAATAAAAGGTTGTAGGGTCAGTTCCCAACCTTACCAGTCGTTGTTCCCCCCCATCCATGACTGAGGTGCTCTTGAGCAAGGCACCTAACTCCACATTGCCCCTGGGACTGTAACCAATACCCTGTAAAATAGCTGCAAGTTGTGATAAAAGTGTCCGTTAAGTGTAATGTAATGTAATGCTATTCGTGCGTGGGGCAATGATGAGTAGTGTGGGGCGTGGGTGCATGCATTCCAGATAGTAAAAGTCATCCACAATGCTAGCTACTGTACATTAGGGTAAGCTAAATCAGTCTCAAGTCAGACTGTAGTCATTGGATAATATAAGGCTAAAAGATCTTGCAGGTGGTGCTTGCTGGGCTGGCCATGTTGGCTACTTTTTATTACTGTTGAAATGTCTGCGCTGCAATCACATGCCAGTAGTGTCCTTGAACCATTCCACTGTGTGTAACCAGAAGTATATCAGTCTGCTGTGAAGGACCGATGTATCAGTGGAGGAAAAAAAAGCAGGGCTTTGTTTTGATGGTGTTGTTCTGCTTCTGTGTAAATGTACCCATGCAAACTATAACACTGCTTCCTACCTGCAGAAATGTCTTACCAGGGTTTATTCCATTCCCCATGTGCCTCTGTTTTAAGTTTCACTTAATTCCAAAACACAGTGAAACTGTCCTCTAGCTCACCAGGCTGAAAGGGTTTTTTTCCCACATTTTCTTTTGGTTTTTTAAACCCAGTAAGGCAAGGCCCCTGTTATGTTATTATGAGCTGTTACCAGAATGGCAATGACCAAATCATAATGTATTACTAAAGGCCCTGTGCACTGTCATGGTGGTGTAGTGCTAGTAAAGTTTTGTCAGTGCCTTATTACAGCTCTCTACTGGTGGAGCAGCGTGTTTTAATGGGCTACTCTGCTCACACTTGGTTTAGAGAGTTTCAGCTCATCCTCCTTGGAATAGTTTGTTACTCATTAATGTTTTTCCCTGTTTCTCTCTTTCCCTGGTCTGTAGGCAGTGGTTGCCGCGTGACAAGCTGACGGCGCTGGGCGTGGACGACACGGCGGACAAGTTGCGCATGATGGAGGGCCGCAAGACCAGCATCAGGAAGTCCGTCCAGATGGCCTACGACCGCGCCATGATGCACCAGAGCCGCGTCTGCGGAGATCACGGCTTCGTCGCCTCCAATTACCTATAGTACAACTCACTCTAGGGCTTCTAGAAGGCTCAGGACGTTCGGAAACCTTCTAAGAGTTCTAGAATGCCCTCGGAAGCACAGCACAATGGAGCAGAACACAATGCAGCACAGCACAGTAGAGTGAAGCAGAGCGTAGTGCTTCTACTTCCCACAGACAAACCGTTAGCCATAGCTGCTGCCATGGGTCCCAGCTCCCAGTGTTTCAAACAAACAATCTATCAAGAAAGATGAGAATGATGTTGCCAACATGCCTTTACTGCATCCCTCCGTTTTTCTTTTTCTTCTCTTTTTTTCCCGTATGGATTGAATTGAATGGATTCTTATGTGGTCATGAGGGACTGTCCACTCAGCCAAAGTCATGGTGGTTGGATTGAAATAATAGGGGATGCTGGTGTTTTTTTATGGACGGTTGCGTCTTGCTTTTATTTTATTTGACATTTTTCTTCGAGCATTCATTCACGTCTGTGGGGTGCACGATGATCAGGTCTGAAATGAAATGTGGAGCAGTAGCCGTTTGTTGTTTTGTTGGTCCTAGATGGCCCCCGTTTTTTTAAAGAAAAGTTTGGACAATGAGAATCGCCTGAACATCGAAAGGATCACTGCCATTTTCTTATTCTAGCTTTTTACTTTTTGACGTTTCACTAAAAAAGAGAAACCACTTTGTATATTGTAAAGACACTCATGTAAATACGTCTGTTTGTACCATATCAGATCTAATTTAATTTTTGCGCTCGTTTTTTGCAAATCAAATTCAGTCATCTGAAGGTATGAAGAAGTCAAGAGATATTGTACATATGTGTAAAGAATCTTAATTAACTGATTTGCTACAAAGTGTATTTTAGCTTGTCTGTCAGTTTGTGTGTGCATATGCACATTTCTACATGTACACCTGGTATGTGTATCTGCACCAGCGCGCACACAAGTCTATGGGCGAAATATCTATTCTCTCTCTTTTCCTTTTTTGATACACAGAAATGTAATTTATTTATGGACCGTTTAAAAAAAAGAGAAATAGAGAAATGAAATTATATATTGGTTTTTTGAAAGATTTGAAATAAAAATTGTTATTTAAGATAAACTATTGAATAGGGTTATAAAGACATACCAACCAAGGTGAGAGGTTGTGAGGTAGTGATGCTAAGATTTTTTTTAAAAGAGTAATATGGTAGGGTCTCCAATTGTGTGTTTTCCCCCCACATCCATTATAAAGTCTACCCCCAGAAACATAGAGATATGTATTTATTGTAGAAAGAGTTCTTGTTCCTGTTTCTACAGTGAAGCTTCGGAGCAATTTTATGCTTGTACAAACAGCAGATTTTACCTACTTGCCAAATAACCGGTCAAACAGTATTTTCTCATGTTGAGGGAAATAAATGTTATATTGAAACTACTTCCTTGGTCATGTCCTTTCTGGTGCTCTAACTCTCTGGTCATTTAGCCCGGACATTCCAAACTCCTGAGACGGTACGTTTTTCTGATTCCGTCACTTTTTTATTCAGTATTTGTTTCTTTTCCTTGTTTGAGAAACTAAGAGCGTTGCGTTTTGTGCAACTTCTACTATGAATGTATTAAGCAGCATCATTCCTATCCCCCCTACTGATAAAACAAACAGACTTAACACTATATGTGTCAGACGGTCCTCTCACTATCTTCACACATATTTCCTGTGTGATGAAGTCTTCTCAATGTGTAAAATGTTCCATTGAACATAACATACTGTGTGTCACAGAAGATTGTTTCTCAGGGGTGAGTTTCTCAAAAGAGAAGTTGTTAGCCTGTTAGCAACTTCGGTAGTTGCCAACAGAAAAATGCATTGAAAACAAAGTAGCTAATGTAGTAAGCAGCTTTGGTTTTGAGAAATTCACCCCAGTTGAGGATTTAAGCTGCATGGGAACACCCTCTGACAAATTAGCCTCAATCCCGTCCAAATTAATAAGTAATAACACTGGATTTTAGATTGGGTTACTGGTTAACCATGGCACTGCGCTTTCAGCCACATTCCCCATGAAGTTCTTTGAAGTGACGGGCAGAAGTTCAAGAGAGTTTTTAAGAACATGACAATAGTTTTTAAAAATAACTTTTATTTTTGCATACTCAACAAAATAAAATAAAAAACATGCCTGCTAAACTGCCTGTTAAGAACACTTAATATTATACTCAAAAGAATATGTTTGAAATGGATGTGGATTTTTGCTATTTACAGTACACACAAAGAACCTAGTTGTTATTCAGAAGAAAACAGGAAAGATTCTCTATTTTTTCCCCCAATTACTCCTAAACAAACCATTTTCTGTTTCCCTGACCTTATCACCCATTCTTTTTTGTCTCTTTCCTTCTGTTTACCCCATCCCAGGTACTGTCTCTCCCATTCTTTTTGTTTTTCAGTCTCTTTCCCTCTTTTTGTGTGACCCTGGCCTTGTCCCTGTTTGCATTTTCTTTTCCCTGTCTCTCCTTTCTTCCTGTCCCCTTTCTATTTTTATGTTTGTATTTCTCTCTCCCTCGTGCCCTTCTCTCTCTCTCTCTCTCTCTCTCTCTCTCTCTCTCTCTCTCTCTCTCTCTCTCTCTCTCTCTC
This sequence comes from Engraulis encrasicolus, assembly GCF_034702125.1. Lineage (NCBI taxonomy): Eukaryota > Metazoa > Chordata > Actinopteri > Clupeiformes > Engraulidae > Engraulis > Engraulis encrasicolus. The sequence continues at coordinate 34,115,305 of NC_085866.1, read as the reverse complement.
TCTCTCTCTCTCTCTCTCTCTCTCTCTCTCCCCCCTCCTCAGTGGTGCATGGTGGTGTTGTGCCAGGCCTGCTGGTGTTGGTGCAGCATGGTCAGGTGGTTGTGGCAGAGGGTCCTCAGCTCCGTCAGCCTCCCCAGGAGCCGTGCGAAGCGGCGGGGTCGGGGCTCGCGCTCACGCCCGGGGCTAGGACCTGGGCTCTGGTTGGAGCAGAGGCGGGACAGGAGGTCTAGCACCTGCTCCTGGAGGCTCTCCACCCGCTCCACCGCCCGCAGCAGCGGCCTGTCTGCTCACACATGGGGGAAGACACACATGAGATGGGGTGAGTATTGGAGTGAGGAGTCCGCAAACTTAAAATCCTCTTTTCTTTGTTTTTTTTCTTTCATTCCATGGCAGGATTAAGTTTCGATGCAGTCGGCCTTTGTCCTGCACCCTTTCCTGGGATGTGCATAAGTTTCACAAGTGCGTAAGTATTGCCATACTGACCAGCGAGGGGAAATAATTACTAGGAAAGTAGGAAATAGGCCCCCTACCATAGCAAACTAGAGTAAAAAGCATATATGTATAGCATTGTTTCTTACTGGTTATACCACAACGCTTTGCCAGAGATGGTTTTGTTTTCGTGCAGTAATGTGCAACTTTCTAGAATGCTATGATCCCACTGAAGTGTGGCGGTGGCTCTGCGTTGTCAATTGGAAAACATGCCTGGCAAATGCTGGCTCATTTGCACTGTGCATTGAGGGCAGTGTTGACATTGTGTACGAGTTGTGCACGTGCATTTTCTTCGCCAAATAAACGATTGCAAATTTTTTAATTGTTTTTATTTTTTAATTTACCTTGAGCTTACAGGGCTTTCAGCCGAGAAGGGTGGTAATTTCTGATATTTACAATTACGTTCTCTGTCTGTTTGTGTAAACCTTCATATAGACAAAGAACAGCACTAGGAGTGAAGATAATCATTTTCACACTTTCAAAAACTTTTCAACATCATTTCTTTTTACGGAAGTGGTCATGGAATTTCTGTCTTTTGGGTCTGGAAAGTCATGGAAAATCATGGAATTGTATATCTGACTAAGAGTGGGAACCCTAAGCTGTTGACGCCACATGCCACTGGCTAAACTGGACTTGCCGTACCACAAATGCAGTATGCATGTATCTATTTGGACACTTCCATACATATAAAGATGCATGCTTGTAATGAGACTCTTGCAGCAGGAATTGAGCAACCACTGAGAAGGACAGTTTCATGTGTCTGTACTTTTAGTTTAAATAGTATTGCATGTTGGGGGGAAAAACTTGGGCGGAAAAAAAACCCAAAAACCCTGAATAAACCAATAATCATCACTCACCTCTAGCGTGCCAAAACTTCAGAGTGATATAATCACAACTAAGATATCCTCATAACAGAAAGCTAAATGCTGGCAAAACATGACCTCTTTCGTTGGGGGTGGGGAAAAAGACCACTTTGCTTGTACAAATGAGATCATTTGAAACTGTTATTTCCTGCACAAACAAGAGAGCAACACACAACTTTCACAGTCAGCATCAACAGTCACCCCACCACCACCACCACTGTATGAGGCTGAGAGGCGGTGTGAGGTTTTAACTGCGCACTCCAACCACATCACTAAAACACCAGGTGCTGCAGGGACAGGGGTGCGGTCACGTGCAGTTTGTGGCAGGATGGCTGCGCTGAGCACTCGCTCTTCTGCAACGAACACATGCACAGCTTGCTGGAAATGCATTTAAAGTGGCACTATGTAAATGTTGGTTGTTTTTTTTCTGACAAGACTCCCCCCTACTGGCCATGTCAAATATTCACTAGCCACTTCACTGTGTACCTATCAAGCAACAGACCATGAAGTCACACAAGCCCCTTTATCATAGCAACATCATCTAGTGAAAGCCCACCACAGAGGGACATCATTGTAATGTTACTGAAATGTTTTGTAGTCATCATGCAGCAACTGATTTATCTTATTTTAACTTAAAAACGTTGCATACTATTGATTTAGAGAGTGTGTTCTACAACCGTCCACAATTCTGAAATCCACATTATATTCTAGTCTTTAGAAAAACGATACTTGTATTGCTCCTTGCCTGACTAGAAGCAATGCTGAAAATGTTGCGTCACTAGGAGGGCGCGGCCTACACTAAGATGATGTTTACACTTATATGGATATTTTTGAAAACGCATGGGTTTTGGCCTCATATAAAAGTGAACAGAGTTTTATAAATCTCTGCTTTTAAAAGATATCCCTTTTTTACTGTATGTATTCATACAACATGAGGACAGGGGTATTCTAGACCGTTAATACATTAAACAGGGTTTTTTGGGGTTTTTTAATGTTTAAAAATTGTGCAAACAAAAGTGCAAAAATCAGCTGACCTGAGCAGAGGATGGCTGTGGCGGTGAGTAGTGCGTACTCCGCCTCCGTCACTGCTAGAGAGGCCATGCTGTGGAAGAAGTTTAGCACTGGGGAGAGCAGATCCTCACCTGACCCTGCTCACACACACAGACAAACAAACAAGCAAATACTTGTATGCAACACAAGCACAAATTAATGTGATACACGTGTATAGATGTGAACATCAATGCTTCAGTGCTCTTCACTGAGGCTAGTGTGCTCCTAAACCCTCCCCTCCTCCCCTATCCTCAATTCCTTTAGCCTCATGCCCTTTTTGTAAAGCGACCTTGGGTTCCATGAAAGGCACAGGGATTATGGACCTCTGTAATACAAATCATTAACGAGAATTGAGAAAGAATGCTAGTTATAGATGGATATAACAGCAAGGTTATGCATATGCCACACTAACATCATATGTAGGGCAACATGTAATCAACAGTCTGGACCTTTCTTCTGACCTAATTTTGTTGTGCAGCTGTAAATCAGTTGGATTATTGAAAGCTTTTCATACCTGAAATGTCCTCGGTATGGTTATTGCTGTTCTTCAACTCTATGGCTTTCATCCAACTAGGATTTGAGATGCTCATGTTGACTGGATAAAGTGCTGTGAAGAAAACGGGCTTAGAATACATGACTAGTACAAATACTAATGTATGTATTTCAACTAAGTAAAAACATCACATAAAGCATTTCATAAAAAGCACAACATTAATAAATGTGTGACTGTGTCTTTGTTACAAATATTTTCATAATTTGCATGAACCCCAGAGGGCCTTCCCTTTGTTTTTTTTCATAGTTATGTTAAAACATCCACAGTCCACTGGGGGGAGTGACACACAACATTTTCTTAAAAACACTTCACACAAAGGTCCTTGTAGCCATGCATAACACTGCTCCATGTGGTGACAAGTTTGACAGTATTTTGATTTAACGCAACAAAACGTTTCTTTAAAAGACCAAAAATGAAATGTTAAGTGAATCAATAAGTTTGACCTCAGTCCTCAAATCCTCTGGATCTAATTCCAGCCCAATGCCACAAGCTTTCACCATGGTGTCTTGACTGATGTTGTTGCGCAGAGCAGAGGACACTGTATCACTCCGATTGTCTTTTTTTTGTCATTTTTCTGGTGTCCTTTTGCGAGGCCCAAGCCCTTATGTGGTTCACTGGGGTCTATTAAATAGTTCTGCCAGTATAACCAACAGTCGGACTATAGGCGGCAGTCATGGATTCCATTGGGTGGGGCTGGGACCACAACATATACTGCAGGGGTGAAACAGAGAACTGCAGTGCAAAGCCTGACTGAATCCAACAGTTCCAACCCCATCGTCAGGGTGTCATAAATGGGTCAATGATGTTTTTTTAGAAACAGACATCAGGTGGTACAACTAACGCCCATATAATGATTAATAGGCCTAGTTGGTCATCAATGTATAAGTAATGACTATGCTTCTTAGATAATCCAGTAAAAACAAAAAATAATTTAATCCATATAGTACTGGCTTGGTTGCCTGGTTAACACCAGACCTAATCACAAGTGAGATTAGGTCTGGGGAGTTGCCTATTGTAAATTCCATAGGGGCCGGAATACTTGGCTATTATGACACACTGCCCTGCTCTCTGATTGGGCAGAGAAACTGTAAAGGTCGGAATGCTTGGCCATTATGACACAGATCCCATGATCTTGGACGTTATGAGTCATCCTCGCCATACTGTCTTTCAGATCGAAACGATTGTGTAGAACTAAAGGCAGTATGGGAGTTCCCAGGCTACTGGCTTGGAGTTGTTGCTGAGAATGTTAGGATGAACCTAACCAAGCAAGAGTAAAACATATACTGTAGTTTATTTAAATAATTTAACAAAATCGGAAGAATCCACTGTGAGGTGATATCAATTTGTATAATTAAGTAGGTTAGACATATTTGCACATCATCAGCCACCTTGGCCTTTGCCATAAAGCTGTAGCAAGCAGGCCTCGACTGGTAATCTGGCAAACAAATCACTTTCCTAGTGGGCCAGTTGCCCCTAAGAGGCAGATGCGAATGAGTTATCAATTAATACACATATACATGACACCATAGCCTACCTGTGTTACTAGCCCAGAGGTTCTGTGGGAACTGTAAATGAGCTATTGCTAAATACAAACAGTAAATGAGACTGTGGGGTACCTGTGTTAAAGGCAGAAGGGTTTTCTGTGAAATGTAGGAAATGAGTTATTACTAAATACATGACAGAGACTGTGAGGTAGGCTAGCCTACCTGTGTTAAAGGCAGAAGGGTTCTCTGTGAACTGCTGTGAGGAGAGTAGGAACATGACTTCTACAGATGCCCCCGAGAGGAGAGTGCTCTGGTCCACACAGTCCAGGAACTCAAACCCTTAGCAACACACATTAGCATTAGCATAGCACACATCAACATTAGCACTGCACAGTTTTAAAAAATAAATATTCTAGAGTAAACTTATACAGTCTAACACCAGTATTTACAACACTGTGGAGAGTCAAATTACTCTAAGAATGAAGTCAAAAAGTCAGTGTAAAATTTTGCAGTTTCAGTTTGCAGTAATTTCAACTATGGCAAGACGATTAGGGGAGAGCGGTTGGTTGTCACAAGTTATGGTTGTCACACTCGTCATATCTCAGCCTCTGAAGGTCGCTGATCAAAACCGTTGACAGAAATGTTTGTAATTAGTGTCAGAGGACATCTAAGTTGATATTGGAGGTAAAAACATTATATCCATGAGGTGAGACAACATGCGTTTTTCACATGAAAATGAATTTTTTTAGAAGTCTAATGTTTTTCTTCCCACTCATTGCACTCACTCATTTTGGCTGACATCAAAATCAGTATGGCCATTTGAAAATTTAAAGAGTAAGCTACCATTTGGTTTTTTTCTTAGCTATCCATGTGGGAGATAGACTCTGAAAGAATTAAACACATGAGTTGGGGTTGGTTGTCACACTGCTACCGCGGTTGGTTGTCGCAATACTTTTCATTGTATGTGGTGTTAGCCATAGCATGTGGTGTGTTACATTCAGTTTGTCCGTGACATACACTACATTTGCATTTTTAAAGTTCTAGAGAGCGTAAAAAGTAGCAAATGAATGAAATGAAACATTTCACTGTCTTTTAATAGTACTGATATATGGAGTAGGATTTTATCATTTAAAAATCTGTCATGTTCAACGCAACTTCTGACAATGAGAAGGGGAGGCTGATGCACAACATGCAGTAATAAATGCCTCAGAGCAGGGACAGAATACTGCACTGGCCTACTGGGCCTACTTGCCTTCTCATATTGCATTAAAATCCCACTTTTAACAAGTGTTTTTTTCAAATGTTCTCAGGGGACAACTCCCCACTTCCGGTCAACATAGACTCTCACACCTGGCGTAAAACCATAAATCGTTTTGTATACTAGCTACACCTATTAAGGGGGGCCTTTCTTGTTGTCTGACCCAGGGGCCCATGGAGTCCTAATCCATCCATCCTAACTCACCAGGCACACTTTTGAGGAAGTGGAGCAGCCTCTGACACTGGGAGGAGGTCAGGTCGCTTATTTTGTCCCCATGTCCCTCCACCAGCCACTCTGACACCTGTAGACAAACATACAGTACAGTACAGTACACATGCACGGGCCGCTTCACAACTGTCAGACAAGAGTAGAATTGAGAAGTCCATGCTGAAATGGTGTAATTGCAACACAGGCTGCCCAATAATGCATACACTGTAAAAAATGCCTGTTGAAATTACGGCAAAAAACTGTCAAATTGCAACAGTCAGTGACCGTAAAATGTAAAACAGTCTATCTCTGTACTAAATATGGCAAGCCACTATTTAGTCAAAAAGCGCTACATAACTTTATTTTTGACAGGTGTCATATGTAGAAAATACTGGACTGTTCTCTGTAAACGAAGATATTGGAAAATACCGTTAAGTGAGATGAAGTAGTCAAGAAACGGTACATAACTTTATTTTTCACTGGTGTCAATATGTAGAAAATACTGAACTGTTCACTGAAAAGAAAATATTGGAAAATACCGTTAAGTGAAGATGAAGTAGTCAAGAAACGGTACATGACTTTATTTTTCACTGGTGTACACATATGTACACAGCAAATTTGCCAGAGTTCGATTGATCAGAGTTAGACTGGTGTTCAGCCAAAATCTAAACATCAAGAGTTGCAGCAACACTACAGAGTGTTATTTGACTCCTCTGGATCCGAGTTGTTGAGCTAAGAGAGCTAGAGAGTTAATGTTTAACTCCCTTGAGAGTTATGAAAAACATGCCTCCCCAATTTTCAAATGTTTTGGCAACATGAGCAGCCATTTTTGTTGAGTCCCTTATAAGTGAACCAAACTCAATCCTCTGTTAGTGAACCAAATTGTGAACCAACAGACAAAGAACTCTGCTCTGCTTTTCTTCACATTGTGTATACTACAAAAAGTAGGTGCTCTTTCTGGTCGTGTTAGGCTTTTTGTCCTCTTTTAGTCCAATAGATCTCTTGTGATTGCACTTGTTCCAGGTGTAACTTGTCAAACCACTGATAGGCTGGATGTAACAGGCAGAGTTTGATGTCAACACGCTATTTGATTAGTAGCCATCAATGAGTATTAACTTAGAGTACAACCCTCTGCATGTGTTGTAGTTCATCCTGCGAAAAATTCTCCACCGCAATAATTTTTTCCCTTATTGGACTTTGAGGCTTTGCCATCAGAGTTTTCGATTGAGAGGCAAATTGACACGGTAAACCTCTTCAAAATTCAGAATATCTTTTTTTGCATTCCTCCTACCCAACAGAAAGCAATGGAGGTTATAATGAATTGAATATTAATTACTCCACAGAAAACATATTGCCTGTCTGCTTGGCTCCAGGTGCCTCCACGTTGTAGATTTGACAACAATGAAGCTGGCAACTGAATAAACTGTGCAACAGTTAAGGACTGCAAATGGCAACAGTCTGTCATTCTACCCCATCCAAATCAATCTATCAATCAATTCCTGCCCTCACCTGAGTGCTAAGGGCTGTCATGCAATGATTAACTTACTGCCTGCACCTGCCAAATGCTTCATCACTCGGGTCACATGGTTCACTTGAACATGTATTTAAACAGGGACTGTTGCATTGTACTGCTCACTGGTTGCTAGCTAGCTAGCTGGCTGGCCGGCTGCTGGCCTGCCCTCACCTCGCCGGCCCGGCTAGCAGGTCACGTTGTAAGGGTGGCTGCATGGTGGCTTGCTAGCTAGCTGGCTGGCTGGCTGGCTGTAAGGCCGGCTGGCCGGCTGCTGGCCTGCCCTCACCTCGCCGGCCCGGCTAGCAGGTCACGTTGTAAGGGTGGCTGCATGGTGGCTTGCTAACTAGCTTGTTTGTTAGCTTGCTTGCCCCGCTAGCTTTGGCCTTCATTTTCCTTAAGATTATTTTCAGGCCTTTTTTTAAAAAAAGAATGGTTTTGCATACCCTTCATTGATGATACTAGACTGGTCCACCTGCCTGCACTAGACAATCTGGCAATTGGGCATATATTTAGGTATCTAATTAAGTTGATGTTTATTGGACTCCAATGAGTAGAATCAGTCTAATCAGTTGTCTGTGATAGCAACTCTATAATTGGACTCACCTGAGTATAATCAGTCCAATCAGTTGTCTGATTGTAACTCTATAATTGAACTCACCTGAATATAATCTGTCCAATCTGTTTTGGCAACCACTGCTTCCATAATTTTACCGTAAAATGTAAAAAATAATAATACCGTTATTTATTTAACGGTAGGCTTTGGCAACCACTGCTGCCATAATCTTACCGTAAAATGTAAAAAGGAAATATACCGTTATTTTTTTAAAGGTAGACTTTGGCAACCACTGCTGCCAGCAATTTTCCGTAAAAACAACATTTCTTTTTTTACTGTGTATTAGATTTCTCAGTGGCTTTTTTATTTTATTTCTGTGGACACCTAAATTATCATGTACATGGAAGTCCTACTGCAGAAATAGTGTATAGTCACTTACCCTATATTGCACGTTATCCTGCATCCTATATCGCCGATGGGACTCCACAATTCTGTCTAGTATACACTTCTGATCCCTTGACAACCCAGGGGGGACCTACAAAGACAGGGCCTTCAGCAGTTATTCACAGCGGCAAACATCATGATTATAGTCCTGGTGGCACAGCAAACTCGGAATAGCTCCAGAGGAAGTGTGTGTGTGTGTGTGTGTGTGTGTGTGTGTGTGTGTGTGTGTGTGTGTGTGTGTGTGTGTGTGTGTGTGTGTGTGTGTGTGTGTGTGTGTGTGTGTGTGTGTGTGTGTGTGTGTGTGTATGTGCACATACTGTATACTGTATGTGTGTGGGTGTGACATGAACAAACACGGGTGTTGCACGCTTTTTTTTCTCCCTCCTCCTGAGTGTGCATGCGTGCATCAGTGTGAAAGCAACATAGAGTGGCCCATACAGTATACTGTGTGAAAGCACAACTATGAAGAAGACGCATAGGATTGCACACACACGCACAAATGGACAAATGACAATAGACAAATGGTGTGTCCGTGTACCCGTGGTGCTAGTCTGCTGGTGGAGGAGACGGTGCGTCCCTCAGTGCTGTCTTCATCCTCTACTGAGGGGCTGCAGCCAAGACCTCCCCCTCCTCCTCCTCCTCCTCCTGCTCCTCCTCCTCTGTCTTTGTGCTTGCTGCCCTTCTTCAGGCGTTTAGACTGGCACTGCACCTCCGTCAGCAGGCCTGCGGCATAGACAGACACAAACGCTAATCAACACTAATGTATTGTAATGTCCGTGTATATTATATTATAATATGTTATTATAATATAATATAATATAATATAATATAATATAATATAATATAATATAGCCAATTTCCCACATAATATCAATACATTAATCAATGTAGAACATAATACTCCATTGTCATTCAGTATGCTGTAAAAAAGTAATGAAATATATTGCAAAAACATTTGAAGGGAAACATTTATAAATATAGCACGAAAAGCATCACAAAACATGACGACATCATTGCTTATTTGTGATACCATGCAGATATACAGTCAATTGTTTATTGCACACATACAGTGACTGTAGCAGGTTTGTCTCATGTAAACCACAGATGGCATGTTTAACTAATGGGCCCTCACAAGGCACAAAGCTTGTGTTTCTGATGAGCAAAAGGGTTTTTTTTTTTTGGTTGTTATGTGCTTGGACAAGGAAAAACACTTGGGTCTATCCAAAGATCTACTATGAACATTTATTTGCAAATGTATTGTGTCCATCTGTTATTCAAGAATGAAGAGGCCAGACCATGAATAAAATGGGAAGTATAAAAGAGCTGAATAGCTCCTGGAAATGAATAAATCCCATGAATTTGTGTAAATAGCCACCACAAAACGAGACCGAAACACTCTACAGTTCAAAGGTCTCATTTCTGACTACCATACAATGCCAAGGATCTAATTGCTGTAAATCCAATAAATTGAAATGAAAGACCTATGCCACTGACTAATTAGCAAACTGCCACTGCCAATTTCTACATGCCTTTGTAAAGCTCACACTACCCTGGACTTTTCAGTACCTGAGTTTTTAGTTTTTTTCTTCAGCCTTTTCCGAGATCCTAGTCATTGTAATGGGGGCAGGCGTTTGTTTACATTTAAAAAAAAACATCTTGATTTATTCAACCAAAAGGTTATGCAACATCAGTAGACAACTAGCAAACTGTGATACCTTCTGGGATAATATTTGGAATAGGCCTATGTTAAGAAAGTTTATAATGTAAACAAAGTCTGCCCCCATTAGAATAGCTCAGAGCTCGGAAAGGGCTGAGTCGAAAAATGCAGGATCACCGAGTACTGACAAGTCAAGGGTAGCGGAAGCAATAAAACAGCATATTGAAATTGGCAGAAGTTCTCCTTTAACTAACATATTAGCGGCTCTGTGAGGGCTGTAGAGTAGAGAAGAGTATCATTCGTTGATCCCAGGGGGAAATGAAGGTGTGGCAAGTAGCATACATAGTACATACACAAATACAGAAGACATTACACACAAGACATTACCCACATCATTACACATACTGTATGAACTAACTAATTAACCAACGGATTAGTGGTCCTTCCCAACCATATTCTACTCTGTAAGCATGCCCTCTGCTCTGCACTAACTAGTTACAGTAATTAACTAATATGGTTCCCAGACTACTTACGCTCGGCAAACATGTCCATTGCTCTGCATTGGCTAACTAGACTGCCTGTGCAGTCGCCTTCGACTGCTTAAGGTATATCCCCGAAACGCAACGCTTCCAGTCCCCCATCATTCCTACCACTCCCGTCCACCTTTTCATAAACGTATATGATAAATACAAAATATTAAAGAAATATATTTAATATCTATACATAGATCAATGACGTGCATAGGCTTAAAACCAAATGACTATTGTGAAAATGAAGGAAAAAAATGGGGCAAATGGTAACACTGTTTTAATGGTTTACAGTGAATATACCACATTAGGTACAGTGTAATAACCATTGTAACAATATAATATCAGTGTAACACCATGTACCAATTTTGTACTACATCATGTATTTTTGTGTAAGTGGTATTACTTGGTATTGCATATTGTTACACTGGTATTACACTAGTATTACATGGTATTAAATATTGTACACTGGTTATTACACTGTACCTGGTATTGCATATTGTTACACTGGTATTACACTAGTATTACATGGTATCAAATATCAAGTACCTAATATGGTAGATTCACTGAAATGTTGAACTGTTAAAATAAGGTAGTACAGGGCAAATCAATCCACCCAGTCAGAAGTTAATGGCCAAATAAAAATGCCGCCATTTTGAAACTGTTGAGCTCCAAACTCAAATCAGTTAATGAACCTACCCTAGAGCATTAACACACCAAATCTGGGACAAATCCATCCGACTGGTCAAAAGTTATGAGTCAAACAAAAATTCGGCCATCTTGAATTCAGCCATCTTGAAAGTGTTGGCCTCCAAACTCGAATAAGTTCATGAACCTACCCTAGAGCATTAACACACCAAATCTGGGAGAAATCCATCCACCCAGTCAGAAGTTATGGGCCAGACAAAAATTCGGCCATCTTGAATTCAGCCATCTTGAAAGTGTTGACCTCCAAACTCGAATCAGTTCATGAACCTGCCCTAGAGCATGAACACACCAAATCTGGGAGAAATCCATCCACCCAGTCAGAAGTTATGGGCCAGACAAAAAATCGGCCATCTTGAATTCAGCCATCTTGAAAGTGTTGACCTCCAAACTCGAATCAGTTCATGAACCTGCCCTAGAGCATGAACACACCAAATCTGGGAGAAATCCATCCACCCGGTCAGAAGTTATGGGCCAGACAAAAATTCGGCCATCTTGAATTCAGCCATCTTGAAAGTGTTGACCTCCAAACTCGAATCAGTTCATGAACCTGCCCTAGAGCATGAACACACCAAATCTGGGAGAAATCCATCCACCCGGTCAGAAGTTATGGGCCAGACAAAAATTCGGCCATCTTGAATTCAGCCATCTTGAAAGTGTTGACCTCCAAACTCGAATCAGTTCATGAACCTGCCCTAGAGCATTAACACACCAAATCTGGGAGAAATCCATCCACCCGGTCAGAAGTTATGGGCCAGACAAAAATTCGGCCATCTTGAATTCAGCCATCTTGAAAGTGTTGACCTCCAAACTCGAATCAGTTCATGAACCTGCCCTAGAGCATTAACACACCAAATCTGGGAGAAATCCATCCACCCAGTCAGAAGTTATGGGCCACACAAAAATTCGGCCATCTTGAATTCAGCCATCTTGAAAGTGTTGACCTCCAAACTGGAATCAGTTCATGAACCTGCCCTAGAGCATTAACACACCAAATCTGGGACAAATCCAAACATCCGTTCAAAAGTTATCGCGTTAACACGAAAAACGTGACGCGGCGGCGGCGGCGGCGGCGGCGGCGGCGGACGCGGCGGCGGCGGACGCGGCGGACGCGGCGGCGGCGGCGGCGGTGCACGCAAAACCATTACATCCCCGACGCTCCGCGTTTCGGGGATATAATGAGCTAACATGGGACACCATAGACTACTTACACTCGGCCAGCATGCCCAGTGCTCTGCACTACCATGGGACCCCATGATACCACCTACACTCAGTGAGCATGTCCACTGCTCTGCACTGGCTAATGAACCACCATGCTCTGCACTACCATGGGACCCCATGAGCATGTCCATTGCTCTGCACCATAGGCTACTTACACTCGGCCAGCATGCCCACTGCTCTGCACTTCCTGAGTCGGCAGTCCTGGCACTTCCTCCTCATGTACATGTCCATCTCACAAGCCCCACCACTCTTGCAGCGGTACACCGCCTTCTTAGTCACGCTGCGCCTGAAGAAACCTACACACACATGTGCACGCACACACACACACACACACACACACACACACACACACACACACACACACACACACACACACACACACACACACACACACACACACACACACACACACACACACACACACATACGTACACACACAGGCATGTCACGGATCAGCTTATTGAGGCAATAACAACTTAATGAAAGTGTTTGAAAATTAGCCATGTGTGTTTAATTGATCAATCATTAACAATTGACTTATACGAAGTTAATCATGTGTTTTCATAATTTATAAAAACATTATATCATTACATCTGCACCTTAAAAATGTGAAAGTGTAAAATCATGTAACTGTGTAAAAGTGTAGAAGGACATTTTTTTTTCTTCAAAGCAGTATTTTGCTAAATCCAGCATAAGATGCCATCAGATTACTGTCATCAAACATTTGTCTTCCTGTCTGACCTTTGCACCCCTCACAAGTCAGGGCGTTGTAGTGGTACCCCGAGGCCTTGTCTCCACACACCACACACAGCTCATCCTGGCCCCTGACCCGGCCACCAGGACCCAGCCGGGGCCTCTTCATCAGTGGGTGCCCAGCCAGCATGGCCCGTCCCTGGGCAGGCACCTCCTCCAGGTCTGGGTCATAGTGGAAGTCTGGGCCCTGGGCTCCGCACGGGTAAGGGATGCTACACGGTTGCGTGGCCGGGGGTCCGTAGACAGAGAACTGGACGTTGACGGGGTTGTACTGCTGCTGGCTGAAGGGAAAGGCCTGGAACTCAGACTCCTGGAAAGAGTACGGGTCTACCAGAACATCTGCAGGGAGATGAGAGGAGAGGAGAGGAGGAGAGAGGGAGGTAGGGGGAGGAGTAGGGGTGAGACGAGAGGAAAGATAAAGAAGGTTGAGAAGAGGAGAGCAGAGCAATGGAGGGGCAGGAAAGAAATGTGGGGAGAGCAGAGGAGAGGAGAGGAGATGAAAAGAGAGGACAGGCCAGGGGAGAGGAGTAGAGAGGACTGACCAGAAGAGGAGAAGAAGGGAGAGGAAAGGACAGGAGACAAAAAGAAACCAAAAAACCCAATGGTTAGGGGAATTGGCGGGAGTAAAAGAAAGAGAAAGAGAGGTGGAAAACTGGACTTGAAGGCTCGGACCGTTGAGGGGGGCGAGGACACCAAATGCTATTATCAACAGTCACACTGGTTTAGAATCAAAAGTGCACTTGAGGAATGCCGGTCCTTGTCTGGAGCCCCCTTTGCGTGATTCATGGCTAAGTTAACGTGGGCTATGGTCCTTCTGGGACCTCATAAAAAAACAGTGGAGAAGGGGACCTTGTGAACTAAATTTGACTTTGGAAACAGGATGCAGCTGAGAGGTTAGCAGGGTTGTTTATGGTTTCATTTTTCCTTCTTTCATATTTCCTCACTTTTCTGTCTCTTTTCTGGTCGGTCCAACAAGTGAGTGTATGTGTGTGTGTGTGTGTGTGTGTGTATGCGTGTACAGCTTGTGCACGCTCACGTGTGTATATGTATGTGCATACATAAAGTACATGTTTATGTGTGGACTCGTCTGCTACTCGGCCATTCGTGCGTGCGTGCGTGCGTGCGTGCGTGCGTGCGTGCGTGCTATGGACCAGGATAATGTGAATTGACTGGGCCGTGACAGGCGTCTCAGGGGACGGAGGGCTTGGAGAGAGAGAGAGAGAGAGAGAGAGAGAGAGAGAGAGAGAGAGAGAGAGAGAGAGAGAGAGAGAGAGCGCTGCGATCTGAGGGCCACATCTCCACTGGGGGAACACATGTCACCACTGGACCCACTTCTAAGGAGCATCTGCATACCCAGGGAAGGTGTCATTCAGAGGTTTAATGCATGAAGACATACCGCCGGTTTACTGTTACCAAGATGGCAATGACCATGACCAAGTAGTAATGACTTACTAAAGACTTTGTAATGACACAGTTGTGTAGTTTTATGGTAGTATTTTCAATGTATAGTAAAGCGCTCCAGTTGTGGAGCTGTGCGCATTACAAGGCTATGACATGTGACATCATGAGCACAAGATATGTAGACCATGGTGGAAGTGTGTTATGTCTCGAGCCTAATGATTTTCTTTGTTTTCTATTCTCTCATACATACACTCATTCTTTCTCTGTTCCTCTCTCAGTTTTTTGTCCCTCAGCTACACTTGTCCCTCAGTCCCCTTTTCATCTTCACATTAATCAGTGCACACTCCCTAGTGGTACATTACATACATCTTCTCTACCTCTCCTCTTCTCTACCTCTCCTCTCTTCTCCTCTCCTCTTCTCTACCTCTCCTCTTCTCTACCTCTCCTCTCCTCTCCTCTTCTCTACCTCTCCTCTCTTCTCCTCTCCTCTTCTCTACCTCTCCTCTTCTCTCCCTCTCCTCTCCTCTCCTCTCCTCTCCTCTCCTCTCCTCTCCTCTTCTCTTCTCTTCTCTTCTCTTCTCTTTTCTTCATCTCTCTTCTCTTCTCTTCTCTTCTCTTCTCTTCTCTACCTCTCCTCTCCTCTCCTCTCATCTCCCCTCC
>NC_085866.1:34089967-34094967 GCF_034702125.1 Engraulis encrasicolus | reverse complement strand
TTATGGTCCAAATGTGGCCCGTTTTACAAATTTTGCCTTGTCAATATCAAACCTAATACCAAAGATTTGAAGGCATTTCCCTCAGTTTCACTGTTGGCGTAGCTACTGGACTTTTGGCTTTTGTAGGGCAGTATACTGCATCAAAAAAACATTCCCTGAGGTATTGAGATTCTTCTGATATACCAGCTTGGGAAATTCATGACTTGGTATATGTCATCAGTTCCATAGCTAGAGGTACGTGAGGCACGTGATTGATCAACAAAGACCACCACAAATAGCACCAGTGAGACAGTGGTCCGTCTCATCATGGGAGGCCTTTAGTGGAGTGTTTACTCTGACTCTGTTTGCCACCAACGTGTTTGTCCTGCAGTTAATATTTTACTCAGCGCTGATTTAGGAGTAGAGACACGCAACTCCCTGGCCCTCCACCTCCCCTCTCGCCTCCCCTATCATCCCCAGGGATCTGACTGTAGTCGGGGACACCGGCGGGCTCCTCTGGTGTGCGTGCGTGCGTGCGTGCGTGCGTGCGTGCGTGCGTGCGTGCGTGCGTGCGTGCGTGCGTGCGTGCGTGCGTGCGTGCGTGCGTGCGTGCGTGCGTGCGTGTGTGTGTGCGTGTTCAATATTTATGTGAGGGTACTAGGACATGTCTGTTTCAGTGGAAATCACGTGACTAATGACTATCCCCTATCCTTCCTCAGATATTCAGTCCTGAGAAAGATCATTCGTAATGTGTTTAAACTATACTTTTATATTGTTTTTATGTGTGTTCTATGAGTATGCCATATTAATGTATACTGTATACAAATGTACTGTATACTACTGACTGTGTTCTAGCGTGACTTGAAAACTATTCATAGTTTTACTATTTACAGTCCCCTCAACTTTGTCAACAATGGCATCTCCACAGCAACAACACAACACAGCACAGCACAGCACAGGGGCCATAGGTCTGCTGTTGACTTGTTGTCTTAAGTTTTGAAATCGGGGAGCATCTCTGCATTTTCTGCATCCCAGGAGAGTTGCAGCTTGTTACTGGATGTTTGTTGTTACAGCAGTCCGTCTTTTGGCTGTGTGACCTGACAGTGACTGGAGGAAGGCGAGGGTAGCCCCCCACTAGTCCAGGGCCGAGCCCAGGCGTGTGCCCTTAACTCGGGGTGACAGAAAGCAGATTCCTCTGGACTCGCGGTACTTCAGACCAGGAAGCCTGACTAACTTACTGGACAATTCATACAGCACATTGAGGAGTAACAGAACAAGGTTTCCTGTACAAATAGTTTTATAATCATTGTCTGGGTGTACGTATAACCAGATACCGGTAGCATGAATACATTTTTTTACTGCATTATATGGAAATGATGAAGCTTATTGAACAATCTCAATTCACAAAGTGTGACTGAATGAATGATCACATTTCCTAGGAACAGAAGAAAAGAACTGCATTCCTTGTTATAGATGCTGTCCTTTTTTCTTTATTAATGGGAAATCAGAATAAAGGGGTAAGTGGAATGATTGGACAGCTGCATGGGCCATAACTGTGTTTCCCTCTCTCTATGTCTCTCCTATTCCAATCCATCCTACGCCAACATTAAAATTGATGAAGGCCTTCAAACTATTGGTATTAGGATGGATATTGTAGTAGACATTATGCAAATTTGACATAGCAATATCTCTAAAACAGGACACATTTGGACCATAGGGCTTTGTTACAAGATAAAGGAGGTGTTTTGAAGACCATTTTCAGTCTAAACTCAATTAGCCTATGTAGTTACTGCACTTTGCCTTTGAAGGGCAGTATGCATTCAACCTCTCTCCCTCTCTCCCTCTCTCCCTTTCTCCCTCTCTCTCTCTCTCTCTCTCTCTCTCTCTCTCTCTCTCTCTCTCTCTCTCTCTCTCTCTCTCTCTCTCTCTTTCTTTAATCCATCCCTCTATCCACCACTTCATCATCATCTTCTTCCTCCCTGGCAGGGCAGCCTGTAATGTGTGATGGTTTACATGCTGTCCAGTAGCGCCTGCTGCTGCTGCTGCTGCTGCAGTGATAGCATTGTGTTTACGCATGCAAACAGGAAACAGACCCTCAGATTGGAGTGGCCTTGGGTGGGGGAGAGTATGGGGGGTATGTCCTTGTATGTGTGTGTGTGCGTGTCTGTGTGTGTGTGTGTGTGTGTGTGTGTGTGTGTGTGTGTGTGCGTGTGCGTGCGCGTGTGCGCGTGCGTGCACACACGTGCATGAGTGCATGAGTGCATGTGTGCGTACACATTCATAGAGGGGTCAAAATGGCGCACACCAATATTCCAGTATAACATGGGTTGCAGAAGGGATAGTTTGGAATAGAGTGTTATGTGGAAGTTAGAGGGTAATGAGAACACATAATACATGCTAATAAATTCTACACTGTGCATACTACAGGCTTTCATAATGGGTGGTCATAAAAAATGTAAGTATCATGAATATGTATCACAAGCCTTTTAGTCATTTAACGACACAGAATATACACATGAGACAGCACGTGAGCATTAATAACACTTAATTCATTCACTGCAGCCCACGAAAAATCTACTTAGAACATAAACATTGCAAAGAACAAGTAGCACTTGATGGCAAAGAACATCAACAAGAATATAAAATGCTTCTCGCCTTCACAAAATGGCACATCTTGTGTTCATCAAAGATTAAAAATAATATCACCTGTGCACACTGAAAGCTCCTCAAACATTTTTTTAAACAAAATGAAGAGCACTTTTACAATATCCTCATGTAGGCACCATAAATTGATTCATTTCTCCTACTTATAATGTTTTGCAAGCCTTTTTTATTAATCTATTTGTGTTTTCTGATGCACACATGAAGCACAGTAACCCTCATCAAATACAAACCCAGACAGATGACACAGCTCCCAGACAGTACCTCAGGTAGATAACCCAATTTATTTATCAGCCCGCACATGGAGACTCAGCAAATGGCCCCATCCAATCAGCAATCGGCACTTTAGGTCATTATCAAGATGAACACATTACCACACATTACCATAAGCAGCAGCACCGACGTGCCCCTAATCAACCAAATTGGCGCCCCATTAGATGATAACACTGGCAAGGCAAAAGCTCACAGCGTGGCATTCCAAAGTGGGGTTGAGTGGGGTGAGAGGTGTGGGTGATGGAGGATGAAGGGTGGAGGGGAGAGGGTGGGGAGTCAGGGTGGAGAGGGCACTTCTGCCCTTGAAAGTGACCTTTTTTTCTGACAGTGTCGTGGCTCCACCTGACCCACAGGTGCCCACGGTGAACCCCACGCATGACCGGCCACAAGGGTCAGCGACCCCTATTCATTACAGCTCTTTAACGCCACACGCATACACACACACACACACCTGCACGCACACATACAGTACACGCACACACGCACACGCACACGCACACGCACACGCACACGCACACGCACACGCACACGCACACACACACGCACACGCACACGCACACGCACACGCACACGCACACGCACACACACACGCACACACACGCACACACACATACACACACTGAAACCTGAAGTCGTTGTGTCTATAGGCAATTAGGGGAGTGCCGGCGTGCCAGGACATCTCACTAAGTATCTCACGCGACCAGACAGGCAGACAGACACGTAGGTAGACACTAGTCAGGCAGGCAGTCTCAGGCAGAGCAGCTGCTCGTGTTGAATGCGTAATGAGCACAAAAGATGTGTTTGTGATACAATCTCAAACCGAGCAAACGGGAAACTGAGAGAAAAGATAAAGTTCCGGATTATTTCCCTCAAAACTAATCCTCAAAAGGACAAACATCTAATGACAATTTCAATCGTGAAAACTCTGGCCTTTCTAAGAATCTTTTCAACTAGATTGACAACCACAGACATTTTCATGTTATCAGTCTCAGACGTTTAGACAAAGCCACCCGACACTGTCTACATTAAACGCCTTAATTATTTCATTTATAGAATTATACATTTCCAATGCCATTTAAAAAATCGACATTTGTACATTAAGTGCTGCCATTGTCAACGGCAGAGAAATGAAATAAAACATTCTCACTTCTTTCAAAAAACATAACTTAAAATCTTTAAAATGAGTCATCAAACATGCAAAACTAGTGTTAAGTGATAATACACACCACACTCCTAAAAATGTTGAAAGCTGAGCTGGTGATAACTTCCAGAAAGAATGTGAAGTTTGCAGTTGAGTGCAGTGAGAGATTGCTATGCACTTACCGTGATGTGTTGTCCAGAATGGTGGCTATCCTGCTATCCTCTTGATTTTCCTCCTCTTACATTTGTAATGTTGACTGCTGTCCAACCTCTGTTATCCTACTCTTGCCAAACACACACACACTCTCTCTCTCACACACACACACACACATGCACACTAGTACACACACAAGTACACACACACAAGTACACACACACACACACACACACACACACACACACACACACACACACACACACACACACACACACACACACACACACACACACACACACACACACAGAACAAACAGTACTCCCTCTCAAACAGAAACCACTCATGCCTGTATCTGAAATCTCTCGGTGCGTTTTGCCGTCAACTCTGTTTGGCCGCTATAGGATAAAACACACTCCTCCCCCCCCCCTCCAAAACCACACAAACCGGCGATAAGACACCGCCAGACCATAGACCCAGACCAGACAACCAACTCATCACCACCGTCACCCTCAAGTTAATGATTTCAGCCCCAGCCACAGCTCCATGGCTGGGCTCCACCGTTTGGGGAAGTCAGGATGCCTCTGTGGTACGTTTAGAGAGTGGACGCTACTTCACCCCAGAGTTTACCCCAAACTGAGAGGGATGTTTAAAACAACTACTGTAGGGGGCTGTTGCTGTTGCTGTTGCGGTGCGGTGTGGCGCTGCGAGGCGCAGAACTCTGCTCTGCTCTGCTCTTGTCGGGGGAGATCAGATCGGATCTGTCCTCCTAAACCCCCTGGAGGACACAGCT
>NC_085866.1:34069967-34084967 GCF_034702125.1 Engraulis encrasicolus | reverse complement strand
AGGGAATACTTTTACAAATATGTGACTAGCCACAAGGAAACAGGAAACTCTTAGCTTTTAGTTAAACCAGTACTGGTCTCTGAAGCAACAAGTAGCTTCTTCAAGAGTTCAACTTACACATACAGCAAAAAAATAAAAAATAAAAAGTACTTTAATGGTGATTTCCTCTTTTTTGCCTTCAGAGACATGGGACTCTGGGTTTGAAACCAGTCACATATCCACAATTCATTTATCGTCCTCAGACATTTCTCCCCATGTCCTCCCATTTTTTAAATTTTATTTCAGCAGCTCAAATGATGGACCTTCCCTTTAAAGGGACACTGTGCAGGAAATGGTCAAAAAAAGGTACTGCAACTATGCTGCTCATTGAAACTGGGCTGCCTATTGCCAAATTTGATCTTTATATGAAAGTTTACTAAGTAATAAACAAATATTTCCTAGTATGATCCAAGTAGAGTCACTTTTGCAGCTAAAAATGTCTTTCTGGAAATTCAAAATGGCGGACCATGGAGAAGATTCCCCTTTTCATGTATGAAAATTGCATTTTTTCCAGTCATAATGAATACTTAGAATTTGATGGTGGTGGTAAGTATTCATGAAAAGGTAACATTAGTGAATGGGCAGCATGAATTCTGGAAATAAACAACTAAAAATCTCACACAGTGTCCCTTTAATGTTCATGAGGAAAGTAAGGTGTCCACTATAATTCAAACTGTGTTAAACAGTAATGGACGTAATAAATGCCAATTAACAGTAAATATGTAAATAATTGCATGTTTGGGAGGTAGAACTAATCTGAAATCTATAAATGATTTGACCTTTACATTATTTAATATATCCTTGTCTTTTTTGGTTCTATCTTTGTATTTTACCAGATTTAGCCCACTGATGTGTATTAAACAAAGTAATCTGATAGGTACTTAAGGACAATAAACAGGTACAAGATATTCCTGTTTTCTTTCTGCATGAAAGTGTTATATGCTCCGATTTGATTACATACAATATTATTTTTTTCGTACCACTAAACATAATTTTGCAAGATGTTCCATGCCAAGTGTTTGTGTGTGCACTAAACTCTGAGTATTAAACTGCCAAGCTTACAGAACCTAGGAGATAACTCCTTGTGAATATTTGCGGAAAGTTGCATCATTTTGGAAACTCAAGAAAACGTCCCTCTGAAGTCAAGCAACAAAGACAGGAAAGTTTGGCAAAACATTCTTTTAGTACACAGCTATGGTCAACCTTTCATGACAAATTACAGACAAATGTTACAAAGTATGCATTACAGGACAATGAAGATTAAAAAAATAAAATAAAAGCAAAATCCCCCCTTCCCTTACTCCCATCAATTCTGTAAACAAATGTGATATTAAGCAGAACTTCTCAATGGTGCTAAATATATACAGTATATCCATAAAATGACAGCCCTGATAAGGCATGACACCATTGAAACGTCACTGGAAACTGTGATTAAACAAAGACAAAAAATAAAGAAAAACAGCATGCAAGTGAGAACAATTTGAACTGTACAGTAATTCTGACAATAGTCTGACTTGTACAATATCATACCATGAGGGGGCAACCTCGTCCTTCGTTTTAAAAATACTTTGTAAGTAGCGTCTTCAAAAAAGGCTTTGTGCAAATGTTTCTTTTTGTCATATTCACATGTTTCTTTCTCTATTCACAATAAATTCTCATCGTCATGAGGTCCCTTGTTGACATCGACATATTTAAGAGCATAAAGAGGAATATACTTATATACTCTCATACACAAGAAACCAGAAGTTGTACACTCCCTCGAAAAAATATCATCCAGTTATGCCTGGCAATAATATTAAAACAAGAACACTTAAATATGATTAAAAAATAATAAAAGCAAAAAAAAAGGTCAAATAAAATGTTTGGTTTCTAAAATTCCAGCACCCAGATAATCTCTTAGTTGCCAAGAAGAGGTGCAGTTTCTCCGCTGGAGACGGTGTCTTTGTTCTTGTTGTAGGTCAAAAACTGCAGGGAGATCTGAGCAAATGCAAGTTAAGGACACAACTTGGGAGATTCTGTGTGGAAAAAACACCACACACAAATACGTGATTTTATCACAAGGTCTTGTTTGAATAACACTAAATGTCATCCGATCATACACACAGCCTGAGATGAGATGACTTGAGTACAATTATGAAAATCATATTTAAATCCATTTCATAATTAGATAACTAAGTCGTTTTTTAAAAGAAAGACACCACAATCATCCTCCCAGAAATGGCACATACAGCCACTCATATCCTGCACATTTCTCTGTAGTACAAATCCTCCTTGTCTTCACTTCGAACCATTTTAAAATAAAAATCAATCGCTTAAAGTCTGGCGATAAAAGACAAGACGAGTGCTACGGCACACAAACACTTGACATTTCTCTTCATAAACCAGCCAGTTTGGCAAAAGGATACGAGGACGTCAAGGCAGAGTGTGCCGAGGCTGCCGATGAGCCAGGGGAGGTGGTGGATGACGTAGCTGACCTCCCCCTGCCCACGCTCCGGGTTCTTCAGCAGCACACTCAGACCGTACGTAGTGTTGCCCAGGATCACCAGCGCAAACAGGAAGAAGGAGACGCCCTCCGTAGACTTCCTCTTGTACTGTTGAGGAAACAGAAATGTGGGAGTTAGATGTACACCCTCACATCACTGGATGGTTTAATGCAGTGTTTCTCAACCAGGGTGCCCTGTGGTGCCGCACACACCCCTCAGGGGTGCCGCAAAAATGTGTCTGACGGTATGTGAAACTGACCTAAATAAATAAATTATGTAATATAGTACATATTTGTCTAAATTAATTGATTAATGCTCGTCAATGGAATCTTTCATCTACCATTTACGCACAATAAAGTACATTTAGGTCGCCCCAGTATGGTCTACACTTAGCCTGTCTGAGATAAAGCTGCAACTACGAGGTTGTGTGACGTCTCCAAATGTGTTACTTTTCTGAGCCTCTGTGGCATCAAATGCCATGCCGTGTTACGGCTTTTTGGTTTGGGGTGCCTTGAGATTTTTCATGAATTGAAAGGGTGCCTTGCCTAAAAAAAGTTGAGAAACTCATTTGTTCATGAAATCCCACTAATTGTCCGAGGGTCGATTGGATGAAGTGGAGACTAGCATTTCAGCTCAATGTGTTGGCCAAAGATGACTACAGGAAGTGAATAAACGCACATTGTTGCCAGATTAAGATTTTAAGCAAATCTGATCTCTATTAGGCCAGCATATAGTCCATACAACAGGTATCACATGAGAAGATATAGTCCTAGAAGATTGCATAACTTGTCACGCACATCCAACACATTGAACTTTGATTTGAGTACTCCAAGCCACTTCTTAATGTTACAATGTCAGCAATGGGTTTTTTTCTTCTGTTGAATGATAACCACAATTTGAACTATTTATATTGACCTTGTCCTTGACTGAAGCAAGTGTATCTCAGGCCCTCTAAAATAATTTCTCTGGTTACATAATGCCACTCACCTTCCTGTAGATAATATTTCAGAGTTACTCAAAACATTACGCCATCAGAAACAACATGTCAAAAACAGACTACAGAAAGCAACATCTTGCTAATCAGCTATAGACACTGTATGACAAATTGAAACCCTTTCTGGATCTGGTACAGCAAGCAAGCAAGCAAGCAAGCAAGAACACACACCTGCAGCAAGCACTCAGTAATATGGATTGAAGCTGGAGCACACTGCAATTTAGTTCAACATTTATTTTGTGCAAACACCAGAGTAACTTTTTGGTGTTACCACAGCTTCTTCATTTAGTTATATGGAGTTTGAAAAGTATCACACCAAAACAACAACAACCACCACAACCACCATAACTCATCACTCCTGTTGTGCCCGTACTCACATTAGTGTATATCTGCGGTAGCCTGGAGCACAGGTACATGACAGAGGAGATGGAGCCGATGGTGAAGCCAATGATCTCCTTAGTGCTGAAGGATGCCATCTGGAAACACAAAAGTACACATTGATATTTTGTAACAATATGACCGAAGCAAATCAGCTTTGTCGTCAATTTATTCACATGAACTAAGCATACAAAGGAATCAAAGTTCTGTTTCTTAACTGTTCCATACGACAAACATTTCAAGTGCACAAGTATAACAAATAACTTCACCCCAACAAGCTTGCTGTTAACTTTTCTGCTCACCGGCCACTGTGGCTGGTGGTTTTCCAGAGTCACTAGCCATTTAGACTTTCTGTGAGTTTTTTTTTCTTTAGAACATTCATGGATTCAAATAAACAATTGCTGAAACAACTGTGATGTCACACACCAAAGAATAGCTACCCGTTACCAGCATTTGGCCGGTTTGCCATTTGGCCCTGTACCCTAACCTACGCTAGTGCACATACACCACAAATATATACATCTTCACTGCTACCAGCAACTGAATGTGAAGGTATCTAAGTACACGATTATTTTCTGCACCATCCTATCTGCACACGCACACCACGCAAGGCTGCACGATCGGCTCTGCGCATGTGCAACACGATTCGTGGAGCATTTTCACCCTTGAGTTCGCTAGAAGCCGATCTGTAAGTGTGGTTTGGCTAAAAACCTGTCTGTAACATTTGTTTTATTCGAGTAGCCGAGGCTATATGGCATTTTTTGTGGTTTATTGACACACCATGTAATGTTATAAGTGTAGTATGGGAAAAATAGTCGTAATATTATAATGGTGGTGTAACGTATCATTTTCTTGGGTTTATTAAAGTTAAAGATTAACGGGAGACTGTGGCCGTCTGTTGAAGATCGCCGATCACAAATGAAGTGTGTTTTGTCAGCGTCTTGACAGGCTACAATAAAGATGGAATTAATCAGAGACTCTGTAGGTCCTTACAGATCAGCAAAACGAAGGGTGACAATGCTCCACAAATCGTGCCGCGCATTCGCAGAGCGGAGAGTGCAGCCTTGCGTGGTGCGCATGTGCAGATAGGATAGTGCAGAAAAAATAATGGTGTACTTACAGTATCCACTTACAAGGATGCTCGTTTAGTTGCCATTTGTCACATGCATAGAGATACTGTGAAATTGGACATGCAGTAACTATCCCAAGTCAACAGGCACCACAAATAACTAACATCTTCTACTGTAGTGTTTCTCAACGGGGGCGGTAGAGCCCCCAGGGGGCATTGGGGAGCTCTAAAGGGGCTTTGAGAAGGATAAAGCTAAGAGGGGGTGGAGCTTAGTTGCCATTAGTCCATTTCATTTTTTGATACTAAGGGGGGCGTTGTCAGGCTTCTGATGAGCTGAAGGGGGCTTTGGGAGGCTTGTGATGTAACCAAGGGGGCGTTTGTTTAAAAAAAGGTTGACAACCACTGTAACATGGTAACAGGATGTTTACTTGTTGCATGCATAGAGATAGCTGTGAAGTAGAACATGCAGCCAAATTGCTGTGCACGTGGGCAGTGTGCCGCTTTACCAGAGACGAGGTGTCCTCGGGTACAGTCAGCAGTGCTCGGCTGCCGGGCCTCAGAGCTGAGGATGATGCCTGTGCCTCCATGTCAGACCTGGGGAGCAGCGTCAGACTAGACACGCCCAGGAGGCAGAGCACAGCAACCCCATTCAGGGTACCATTGTCTACACATTCATGGGAAAGAAAAAAATCATGGATCAGTTTATGATTACGCAGTTGAACGTAGTACAACATTTGAGATCTTTTGCACATAGATGAGGTTCAAATTTTGTGAAAATTCACTCAAGATTAAATGAGCAGCTCTCTTCCCCAACTCTGTTAGCCTTGGTATACTGAAGTAAAAGTTTAGGTACACCAACGGATATAAATAAATGCATTCACAAGGTTTGTGTAAGCGGTGTGATCATCAGGGCGTTTATCAAGCTGTGTCCTTATCCTCTTTTAAAATTGACCATTCGCGATGTGTTGTTCTGTCTCATGTTCAATAACAGAAATTTGGGTTGTGGTAAGTCATGCATCTTCCATTCGATCATTGCTGACACGTTATACACATGAGCAGTGGTCATTCACCACAAGCAGCCGACTTACTAGTGCTGAATTTGTTCTTTGCCTTGTAGTAGAAGTACAAGCCCAGCATCATCAGGTCAGCTATCACGTAGTAGACCGCAGTGTACGTCTGGATGGAGAACACAAACCAACAATGTCAGAAAAAGTATTTGAAGTCCTAAAAAGGTGCACTGTGTGGTATTTTTAGTAGTTCATTTCCAGTATTCATGCTGCCCATTCATGCTACCTTTTTCACAAAAAGTTACCACCCTCATCAACTTTTAAGTATTCATTATGGCTGGGAAAATGTAGATATAAAAAAGGTGGCTCTTCTCCATGTCCACCATTTTGAATCACCAGAAATAGACCTTTTTAGTACAAAACTGTACTTTGATCATCCAAGTACGTGTATTATTACGTAAATATTTATGAAATGATTAAATTTGACAATAGGCAGCACAGCTTCAATGGACAGCATGTTTGCAATACCTACTCTGGCCACCATCCAACAAAATGCACCTTTCAGGCTATTCCCTTTTTCCCTTGGTGCGGTTCAGGGATTTCAAAACAGAAAAGTGAAACAGATCCAAGGTACTCAATGAGCGTAATTTTAAATGTATTATGCTACAAAACATTTCGGCCTGATAAGCCTTCTTCAGGGAACCAACATGGTTTGAAATGCCTAAATGCAGGTCACGGCAGACCTCTGCTAGACATCATCTGAAACGTTGGAATACTTAAACAACAACAAAAAATATAAAATACAGATCAATTCAAGTGGAGGAACTGATTACGTACGCCAACAGATCAATTGTGTCTGTCTGCATCTCCATACCAACAGATCAATCGTGTCTGTCTGTGCCTGTCTCCCATACCTGCAGCGGCAGCTGGTCAGCCAGGAAGGATCCCACTAAGTTGCACGTGTCACCTGACAACCACAGGAGCAGGAACCAAATGGACAGAGCTTGGTCCATATTCCCTGTGCGGCAGGAGCTGTAGTATTGCCTGTGTGCGGTCAAATCAGAAGGCATGCGGGATGATTGCGCTACACCGAGCTCACACTTAAGCAAAGTGACTTACAGATTCGGTAGGTTCGGGGTATTCATTACAATTGCCAGAGTAATGTGAGGCTAGGTGTCATGCCCAACGGCACCTCAGCCGTGGTGGGATGTGAACCTACAACCTTCTGATTTCAACTCCCAAACTCTAAAATGAGGTACAGAGGATATCTATGATGGCAAATCTGGGCAGAGACTGACATATGGTGCAGACTACTCACGGGAGTGAAGAGACCATGAAGCAGCCTATGGAGAAAAGGCCGAGGATCACACTGGACATGTCCCGGGCATCCTGCGCGCACTCCCCGAGGCCGTTCCAAACCCACTCCGACCCGTTTGGGCAAAGCGAGGAGAAATTACCCCCGACGGTTATTCCACCGACTGAGATCCTTGAAAGAGCGCTGTCGTAAGCCATAGCAGCTGAAAATAAAGTAGGGCCACACACTGGTAAACATCAACAGACACTGCCGAGCAAACTGCTATCAACTGATTGAAGCCTTTTCTTTTGTCCAGGTCTACATCCAATTAGAGACTCTTCTTGAAATCATTAAAATACATCCAAACACAGTATTCGTGACGTATAAAGGGAAAATGTTACCTATCAGGGTATGTTTTCTTTCCACTCTTGGATCGTCTGACCGCGACCAGCTCTTCTCCACAAAACACTAGCCAAGGGATAAAGGAAGTAAACATGCTTATATTGACTTGTCATTGGACGATTTTTCTCAAACGTCACCAAGGGGCGGAGTAGACAGAAACTATCATCGGTGCGCGTCAACGCTTGATAAATACCTGTCTGGGGAAATTGTTTTGTGAGGAAAGAGCATTATCGACGTGAAAATGACTTTAACCTACATAATCCACTCTTCACCGTGAACCATCAACAGATCAATGACAGACAAAATGGTCACAATAACGAGATGACTTGTCTGGTTATCCAGACGTAGCCTAGTGAAACAGAAGTTTGTCGAGTTTGATTACAAAACATATCGTTTATAGGTCTTAAAGCGTCAGTCTGTCTGTGGTCACATTTCACACGTGTGCACCACATACCAACATGTTACGTTAGTTCACTCGAATACCAATTTGGATTCCACTCCATCACGCGTCTCAGGAAAGGTTTGCATTTTGTCACCACCGTGTGAACATAGTTAACAAATGTAGAAAAACACATTTTTGTCGTGGCCTTAATCGCTTTTTAAACTTGAACGTAGCCTTTCCCCCAAACACGAAACAAACAAGACACCGGTGCGGTGAGAGGTTAATGAACAAAGGATAGGTTAACGAGAAAACAACTCCAGTTCAACACAAAAAAATGGGCTCCATTTGGAAAATGGAAAAAATACTGTATCCTAACTGCAGACATCTAAGTAGCATAGCAATTTGGCTCCTCAAAACCGAAGTCCTCAGATTAATGTAGGCCTATTACCTTTTGGAGTTCCTTTATTCCTGGGGTTTAGTAGCTGCTCATTCAGGACCACCACTTCACCGGCGACCTCGCTTCTCCTGCTGTTTAGACGGAGATCAGCTGACTGCCCAGCTGATTTGACTTGTAGGCTCTGCGATTCAGCATAAATTCACAAACGCTGAGCTCAGGAGTCGCATCATCACAGCTTGGACATCCTTGCGCGTGCGTAATTGTTGCTTCACATGGACTTGACTTCCTCCACACAGCTCGTACCTGGCAGAGTAGTGTGATAATGGTTGGGAAATGAATTTCATCATCACATTCAGCTTGAAGGATTCAAAGTGGAAGTTTCAAGTGACAGGGGGTGCATCCCAATATGTGTCCTTGCCTCCTCCACTTGTGCTTGTCTCCTCGTCCCGCCTCCTGGCCCCTCCTCCGTGGAGAAAACGATAAAGTTTCCCAGCTGTCAGCCTCGCCACAACAACTTTTGAGGGACTGTTTTTCATTCACCATCCCAATTGCAAATGAGAAAAAGACTTTACAATTGAGCTTTTGCAAGATATTGAAATATAATGCTGTTGTCAGTGATGTCATCATGACGAGAAGCAAGTGGAGGAGGCAAGTGGAGGAGGCAAGGTCACATATTGGGATGCACCCAATATGTGTAATATGTGTAAAAATGACTCCACGGGGAAACATGACTGCTACTGGCACAACCCTAGGCCAACAACAGAAATATAAATTCACATGTGAACCCTTAAGTTCTCCTTTAGTCAGAAAATCGAACCCCCTCTTGATTAAAGAAAGTTTCAACACTGTGCCCACGTGCGTAACCAGGGCGCGTCTTTCCCGCACGTGCCTCACTACCACAAAACAATTTCTCACATTTCATGTCTTCACACAAGGGGGTGCTGGGAGCTGCCTTCAAATATCTGGCATTCTGTGGCACTTCCCTGAGCACAGAGCACCCCCCCCCCCCACACACACACACAGCTATTCGTTTGATAGGATATAGAAACAGATTGCGAAGAGAGACCCATTCACTAAGAAGATAACTTAATACAACGAATAGACCCATTTGATAATTCCAAATATCCGCTCTAATCTTTGACCCAACGTCTATGCCAATTACATTGTTAATTACATTAATTTCCATAATAGTTTAACGATCACATAACAGGCAATTAGTGATTTTTAAAATGACTCAACATCCTAGATATATACAAAAAAGATAAGATAATCTCGTCTCGCCATTCCTTTTGAGTTTATCAGAAACCCAATGGGTGAAACTAAGACAACATGTGGACGTCAATAAACAAATGATCTGACTTCACAGGCACTGCACAAACTGCAGGAAATTAAAATGATTACTTATTAAGCTACAGCGTTCATTGACATGGTAATGATCAAACAGACGTTTTCATCTTCCCATTTTATTCAGTAACCATCCCTTTTGGCCAGTTGCTTTATTGTATGCTACTGGAAAGGAATATCAACACAACAATTTGCTCTGTTGTTACAGAGTGAACATTAAAACCAAGTAGGCTATTATAACAAAAAATGGGTCCGTTGCAGTTTACAGGCAACACTGCATTTAAACCTTTTTATTGAAGTAAATGACCAAACAAACCAGTCTTCAGTCATGTTTTTGAATGAATACTCTTATTTACAGCAATGGACTGTCTTTTTTTTCTCCAACAAACATTCAAACACAACCATGCGCTCGCACACACACACATCCATTCATGCTCATTCACACACACAAATACCCAGAAGGTATAATACCGTGTTAAACATTATTATACATCAAGGGATAGGGGGGAGATGAGAGTGTATGGTCTTTTATAAAGCATTGTTCACAACAAATTTACAAACAGCATCGTAAATGATAGTAGTAATAATAATAATAATAATAACAGTAATGATAATAAAAAAACGACTCATTAAGTTATCCCACTGTAACAGTTCCAAAACTGTGCCACCGCCTCCATTGTTGAGAGCCATCCGTCACATTGACACACCAACGGGGGAAAAAGTTCTTCTGCCACTCTGTGTACACTTCTTGGTAAAAGTTGATTTCTTTTATATTAACAATAATAATAACAAGGCATTTTTCGTAGTGGGCGAATAAAAGTAGCTCTGGAATAATGGTGTGTATGCAGGGAAGCCGGCAGGTGGGGACAAAGGGGACAGTTGTCCCGGGCCCAGGGACAGAGGGGGCCCAGAATTGGGTTGTCATTACATTGTATGTATTGGGTGGGGGCCTTCACAGATGACTTTGTCCTCCTGGGCCAAGCCAAAGCTGTCAGCGGCCCTGTGTGTGTGTGTGTGTGTGTGTGTGTGTGTGTGTGTGTGTGTGTGTGTGTGTGTGTGTGTGTGTGTGTGTGTGTGTGTGTGTGTGTGTGTGTGTGTGTGTGTGTGTGTGTGTGTGTGTGTGTGTGTGCCAGCAGGTCCCGTATGTAAGAATGAGTGTGAGGGAGCAGAGAGGGTGTGTGGGATGATGAGGAAGACCAATCCATCCTTCTCTTCACATTACGTGCAGCCATTTTGCTTTCTCCACAGCTGGGGGCTCAGTCAGTCAGTGTTTTTCAATTAGATTTAAAAAAAAAAACTCTCCCTCCCCCTTCCTCCCACCTTCTCAATCTCACTCTCCCGTTCTCCATGCGCTTATATGCACGGGCTCGTTTTTAAGCGCTTGCGTTTCGGCTGCACAACTTCGTCCTCCGAGTCGTCGGTGGCGTCGTCGTCGTCATCTCCGCCCTCCTTCTTTTTCTCTTTCTCCCTTTCCTCCTCCTTGTCCTGCTCTGCCGTCTCTCCTCCGTCCTGGTCCTGGTCTGAGGACGGCTCGCTCTCGGGGATGATGGGGAAGTCCTGGTCTGGGTAGAGCTCCTTCAGCCTCTCCTCGAAGTACATGCTCACCGCCTTCCCAGCCTCTGCCACCTCCGAGTCAGCCTGCCAGGACAACACAGGAGGATAGGGTAGGATAGGAGGGGGTAGGGAGGTTGGGGTGGGGTAGCCGGGAGAACATGGGGTAGGGGGTTAGGGGTAAAGGGTTGAGCGGGATGTGTGTGTGTGTGTGTGGGTGTGCGTGTGTGCATGTGTTTTACAAAGGCACAGAGGTACAGGGGCACAGAATGACATAAATGAGGTGTGAGAGAGGAGTACAAGTGTGTGTGTGTGTGTGTGTGTGTGTGTGTGTGTGTGTGTGTGCGTGTGTGTGTGTGTGTGTGTGTGTGTGTGTGTGTGTGAGAGCAGAACACAGAGTACAGAAGGCCAAAGAAAGAGGGTGAGCAAAGCCATATTGGGTAAGGAGAGGAGGACGAAGGGGAAGGAGGGGGAGAGTAAGCGGGTAGGTGTGTGGGTGGATGGGTGGGTAGGTGGGTGGGGGAGAACAAAGGTGGAGTTCATGAGAAAACGAGAAACTTAGAAGTCAGACGAAAAAACCGTGGCAACAACGCGTTTTTGAACCCATCATCAGGTGTGTGGTGGCGACCGCTTACCTGTACATTAACTGGTTTCTCCTCATCATAAACCTGGATTATTCGAGACATCTAAAAAAGGGGCGATAACAGTACAGTAAAATACAAAAAAAGGAGGAAAAGGAAAAAAATAACACAAAAAAGGGGGGAAGAAATATTTTATAGCACATACGGAGAGGAGGTATCCTCAACTGTATTTTCAATCAGTCCAAGGAGCACAATATCACGCTTGCCAACAACAAGGAAAAAAAAAATCTTACTACGTATGGCAAACATCCAAATTAAATCCTTTAATCGCTTTTGTGTGTAAATAGGAGATTATCCAGCAGCATTACACTGGATAAGCGATGTTCACTTTCCCCAAAACAAGAAATAAAGCGTTTTTCTCCCCTGCCATTTTTGCTTATATGGTGCTTCTTTGACGGACAAAGTCACAAAAATCAAAGTCACAGGAATCAAAAAACAAACACAGACAAATCCCATAAACTCTTACATACCAACAAACCAACATTACCAACAACAGCATTTTGGTCAGCTTCCCAGAATACAATTTGGAGCAGGTTATAACCACAGCTACAGTAGAGGCCTGTTTTTAATGCGACTGGCGACTGATCATTACCAGAACTTCTGCCCAGTACGAGAACCCTTTTCTACTCCGTATGCTTGCCCCGAGCATACTGAGAAAATGCAATCTAGTTATCTCAAACGTCAAATACATCTAACTCCATTACATGCAAAATCAAACAATCATTCACTACAATTGTAATATAATGTTCACAATAGAATTTTCTCTTCTTCATTTCTCTCTTGTTTTAGCATTTCTCCCTCTTCTGTCTTGTAATTTCTCAGCAACACCCAACGTTCCCTGAGAAACTGACGATATGAAACCAAAAAGGTATTCATATGAAACAGCACATCCATGGAAAAAAGAGAAAAAATTCAAAGCCACTTCCTTTACAGTGAACTGCACAAAGGACCCTGCTAACAGGGAAATATTACCACAAATTACTCAAATCCTCTTATACAGTCACATGACTGCATAAACCAACTATGCATGTAAAAGCCAAGGCAACTTATTTGCATGTACAGTTGGATATTAGAAGAATGTGCCAGTAAAAAAAACATGCAATTCATTCTTGGATTCCTTGCATTCTCATGCACTTGTGGAAGAGGTAGCCAGCAAAAGGGGTGCAGAATTAGTATCTTGCAGAACAGCACATTACATTACCCTGACACAATTCAAAATGTCTTAGGTATTAACTGGCTATTAGTTTACGTCTCTGGGGCAATTGTGAGGTAAGATACCTCGCTCAAGGACACATCAGATATGGGATTTGAACCGGCAACCTTACGATTAAGAGACTCCAACTGCCTAACCATTCTTCCATCGCTGCTTCAACAACTGTACTGCACACGAGCAGTCATAAGGTTTTAGCTTTGGTTTACACACATTAAATAGCTGCAGCCAGGGCTCTACATAAACTGTCAACCAGCCAAATGCTGGTCAAAATTCAGTTTGGCTGGTAGAAAAGACCAACTTACAAGCCACTTTGACCCATTAGTGAGTGTGTGTTTGGCTAGTAAGATTAACACCTACTAGCCATTTTGGCTGGTGATCATTTGGAGCCCTGGATGCAGTTATCCTTCCACAACTAATAGATGCAGTGGTTGTACCGTGGATCAGTGAGTTAAGGCGCCACACCATAAATCAAGCCCCAACCGAGTCCCCGTCTCTCTTTCCCACTATTGTCCTTTCTCTCTACATTATCACATCATGATAAAGGCAAAAGCCAACCCGCGCACCACCCACGCCCACACACAGAGACACACACACCAATCTAACATGGACTGCCATAATAACCAACCCCTTCCCCTAGGTCTACTGCAGACATGATTTTTCTCTCCATAGATTTAACCTCATTACGTTAAGGAAACACCCTCTCAGGGGATATCAAGGGGATTCAAATAACATGAAGGATGAACGACACATTTCCTTCACTGCAGAGGAGATAAGTTAAGGTGATTCTGCTAGGGTTAGTGCTCCCACAAACACGGTGTTCAGCAACACATGCCTATGTGCGTCTGTAAACATGCTATATAGTGTGTGAATTTATACTGCAGGTCCATTCTGGGGTTGCCTGGTTACCACCAGACCTAATCACAAGTGAGATCAGTGAGATTGTCTTTCAGATCGAAACGATTGTGTAGAACTAAAGGCAGTATGGGAGTTCCCAGGCTAATTCTGGGGTGCATTTCCACATTACCATAGCTGATTTATTGCATACAATAAAGAAGCCATGGTCATTGGCTGTGGTTTTAGGAAACAGGCACCTCTTGTAGCATACTGTATGTGTACGTGCCTGGTGTCTTTTGTTTGGATATCTGTATGTGGGATGCTCCATAGCTTTACATGGGGTGCCAGTACGCGTGCATGTGTTATTAATAAATTCCACAGCCCACGGCAATCCAGATGGAAAGACGAAAGAGACAGCTGGACAGACAGGCAGACTGACAGACAGACAGACAGCCTTGCGACCACAAGGGTGTGCCCCCAAGGACTCGGGGCCCCATGCCACTCACCTCGTTGTACTTGGCACAGTTGCTGAAGACCAGGCGCACGTCGGCCACAAATTCGGTGGCTGTGCGGTAGTGCTGCGCATGCTTCAGCTGCAGCTTCTGCTTCACCGTGTTCAACGCCATTGGCTGCTTGATGATCTTATAGTAGTTGGGCACCTGGTGGAGCGGAGTGGAGTGGAGGGAGAAAGGAAAGGACAAGGGAGGAAAGAATGAATTAGTGAATGAATGAAAACCGTTATTGCCCTGAAGGGAATTTGTCTGATTTGGGAGCCATACAAAAAACACTTGGACATGTAGACAATTACAGCAGTACACAAATACAAGTCCACAACATGCAAACATGCAAAACACAGTAGCCTAGCCAGAGTAGGTTTAAATAAAATACTGGCAAATAATAATAAAGAGGAGAGAAGAAGGGAGAGAGGGAAAATATGAATGAGTTAATAAATAGTGTTTGTTTGCTGTAACA
>NC_085866.1:34004967-34059967 GCF_034702125.1 Engraulis encrasicolus | reverse complement strand
CCACTATGGGGCTGGCGGGCCCCCGATGTGCGTGGGCGTTGGCCATGCTGGCGCTTGTGGGGCTGGTGGGGCTGTTGGCGTTCACGTTGTGCAGCGACGACACGGGGAAGGGACCGGCGTGGCCCGGGTTCGAGTGCTGAGGGGAGGGGAGGCGAGACGGAGAGAGGAAAGAGATTAGGTGAGCAGTGATGGGGAAAAATGAATCCATTAGTTACAATCCAGTGCCGCATATTCCCAGGGTATATACACAAATCTTGAAGTCAAATTTACTACCATTTAATACCCTTTTTCACTACCTTTAGATTTTTTTTACAACCATCACGACACTCCGATGCAAGTATTAACAAGACATCTTTTGTAATTTCTATCTGCTTAACATCACACTTTCGTTTTTTGCACAAAGACGCCCGAAAGGGAGCAGTGCGGCGGGACGGTACCATGCTCAGGGTACCTCAGTCATGGAGGAGGATGGTGAGAGCACTGGTTAATTACTCCCCCCCACCTGAGGACGCCCTAATTGCCCATGACTGCCCTCAGATACAGAATCATCAATTTTTTTTGTCAAAACGGTGCAACTTACAAAAAATAATTCCTAGTTTTTCAAAAAATAATACCTTTTGAGCAAATTTACTACTTTTAAGGCCATTAAATTTTGGCTTTTTAATTTATCACCTTTACCACCATACTTTTTAAAACCCTGCATACACCCTGATTCCAAATGGCGAGGTTATACCTGTCCAATTCAGCCAGGTGATTGGCAGGTGGAATTATCAATGTGTTGAATTGGACAGGTAAAACAAGGTCATTTGGAATATGTGGTACGGGAATCCATTTTGCCCATCAGTGAAGGTGAGACAGGTCTTTTGATGGTGTGTGTTGTGTTGTGTGCGTTTTTGTTTTCAAGAGGGAGGATAATTGTGCAGCACTGCACAACACTGATTTCTAATATACACTTCGGTGTCATCACGTAGACGGGCTCTATGGAGATCAGTGATATACCCTTCACTGCGCAATCATGAACTTGGTTTTTTTGTATACATGGTTGCCAAATGTAACTGATGATTTCCAGCCCAACAAAATCCCCCCTAATATGAACTAAATTCTCTTGATTTCAACGTATACGGCCATGAATTTAATTTACAGAGATGGGCATCCTAAACAGCCCCATGGGATAGAAAACCGACCAATCTGGCAACCCTGCTTGTGTGTCTGGCCCTTCTGCACATGGTGGAGCTGCCATTACTCATGTTGTGGCAATGAGGCCATGTGTACAAGCGTGGGAATCAGCAGTGCTGTACGCTCTGTATGTTGCAACAACTTGCAGTGACTCTGCAGTGCTCTTGTGACCCGAGATAAGACACACGCACACAAATGCACAAGAGAACATGCACGTGTGCAGACAGTACACGTACCACTTGGCACGTGTGCACTGCAGACACACACACACACACACACATACAGTAATACGCATGTGACTACACACACACACACACACACACACACACACACACACACACACACACACACACTGATGGCACCCACCTGTCTCTGCAGTTGTGGCTGCTTCATGGGGTACTGATCCACACATACACACACACGTGCACACACACACACGCGTGCACACACACACACACACACGCGTGCACACACACACGCGTGCACACACACACACACGCACACGCACACGCACACGCACACGCACACGCACACGCACACGCACACGCACACGCACACGCACACGCACACGCACACGCACACGCACACACACACACACACACACACACACACACACACAGACACACAGACACACTCTGCTCTACCCACCTGTCTCTGTAGCTGCGGTTGCATCATGGGGTACTGCTGGCTGGCGAGGCGAGGCTGGGCGTTGGTGATGCGCACCTGCTGGGTGGGCATGCGCAGGGCGTGGGGAGGGAACATGTGGGGGGGTCCGCCGTTCACATCGCCCCTCTGCATGCTGATCAGCCTGGGGGGCTGGAACAAACAAAACACCATGCACACTCATGTCACTGGCACAGGCCACACTTATAGACTGGATCAGGCGTATGTTATATACATAAATACCACATTTCAATCACAGCATGTGGCCATCCTTGCATATGCCTGATGGTCATGTCACATGTCTGATCTTCATCTCCCAGATTTGAAATGTCCTCCAGTCATGCAAAGGGATCGTTTTTGGAACACAAATACGAGTACAAACTAGGCTTTTATACCAATGAGCAAACTTTGACTTATGATTCATCAGGTAGAGTAATAGTGCCATCATCAGAAGTCACTGTGTGTGTGTGTGTGTGTGTGTGTGTGTGTGTGTGTGTGTGTGTGTGTGTGTGTGTGTGTGTGTGTGTGTGTGTGTGTGTGTGTGTGTGTGTGTGTGTGTGTGTGTGTGTGTGTGTGTGTGTGTGTACACTGTGCCTACAAACACTCCTACAAATGCAAGAACAAAAAACCCATCCATTCAATATCCATTCCTTTGCAATGACTCAGTTGTAAGATTTTGCAACTGAATTCTAGAAGATATTTTGATGTTTTTTTCCCCCCTTGCTTCAACAGTGGGGATACCAGGCAAGGCACAGTAATTTCGATTTGATTGTAATATCAGAGTTGGCCACTACGATACATGTAGCACCTTTTTCCCCATTGCATGTTCATAATGCATTACATATGTTACGCACAGTACTCAATGCCCACACTCTGTAATAAAGTGTCAATGAATTACAGCAATGTTTACAGCTTAAGCATGCTGCTTCTTCTACAGTGCCAGCTTCGTACCTTCCCACAGACCTAATAACATATAGGGAATATAGTACTCCGTTTACAACCAGTAATAAAATGTCAATGAATCACGGCAGTATTTATAGCTCATGCTTGTGCATGTCTCTAGTTAGTAAAGTCTCAATACAACACCAAAGCTGCCCACACACGAACACACGAGAGAAGGAGAGAGCTACTGTACAGCAACAGCTTCTCCATGGCGATACATCAGTGTGCAACATGTCATGTCGTGGTCCTGCGGTTCT
This sequence comes from Engraulis encrasicolus, assembly GCF_034702125.1. Classification (NCBI taxonomy): domain Eukaryota; kingdom Metazoa; phylum Chordata; class Actinopteri; order Clupeiformes; family Engraulidae; genus Engraulis; species Engraulis encrasicolus. The sequence continues at coordinate 34,056,929 of NC_085866.1, read as the reverse complement.
CCTCCATCACAGGGGCTTCCGACAGCAGCCATCTGGCCCTGAGCTGCCTCTCCTGCCTGCCTGCCAGCCACGCCAGAGCTGCAGTAAGCCATTGCCCTGTGATGGGTCTCGGCATATTGCTGCATATATTTTTTTTAACCTTTATTTTATCAGGAAAATAGACCCGTTGAGAGTAAAAGGGTGTTCTGGACAATCATACACCATTGGAAAGCTGAGATTCTAAGCTTTCAGAAAAGGTATGGTGGTATTTGCCACCTTTTCGGTAACGGCTTCCATATTTTGAGGCTGCAGCTAACGGACTAAAGGGGCTGCAAAATTTTTGGGAAAATGTAATTTCAGTTGCATTAAAATAACAAATCAAGTAAAACAATGACAAATCAATTAAAGCAATTACAAACAAGGGAATCAGTTTCAAGTGTTCTCATCCTGGAATTCAAAATCATTCGATGGAATCAGTTTCGTAAAATATACCACAGCGGTTCCAAATTTCATATTTCAAGGATATTTCCCCAGTTGAGCTATACATACAGGTACAGTGGGGATAATCTGCATTTGATCCTTGCTGCTGATATTGTTGGTTTGCCCACTAAACAAGTCCGACAGGCGGACAACAGATGCGTCCGTCTATGCCCGTTCTGAACCTTTTTTGCCCAAACGCCCCCTTGGCCTCCTCATAACCTGTCAAGGCAATTTATCAATAAGCCTACCATGTACTGTATAAGCCTGGATTTGAAAAAGTACCATAGGATTTCAACAGTGTTGGGCAATGTACTGAAAAACTGTAATGCATTGCTGATTACATGTTACTGTCTTTTCAAAATAATCCCTTACACTACATTTAGCAATGTGGGGACCTAAGGCGAATTTAGCTTAGGGGGGCCATCGGTCCATCCCATATCACATTTTTTTTTTACATAAAATCTCTATTTTTGTTAGGCTATTTTTTTTTTTAATCACGATTTTTTATTTAAAAAAAATAAATAATTACAAACATAAAAAACAGGCAAACATTACAATGAATTACAATGAAACATTTCAATGAATAGGCTATTTGCAATTTTGCATAGGCCTACATTAAATAAACTAAAATGTGAAATTCTCTTTTCACTTTAATATGAGAGCAGTGATGTCCCCCCCCTCACTGAAGTGTTATTTCATGTGTGTGCATGATGCTGTCACCTATTTGAAGTGACGTTGATGTTGGATTTCATGGAATACTTTTAAATGCCGCTTTGGGAAGAAAACAGAGTAGGCGACAGGTGAACTGTATTTCTGTCAAAACAGTGGTTTGCAGGCGTTTGCGTTTTCACGTGGATATTGTCTTCGTGGACCGTAACAGACAAACCGTAAGTTCCATAAACTAATCAATGAGACATTGGCTACGTGTACATGATGTTTTTAAGTCCGATTTAATAAATGCGATTTAAATAGATCGGATTAAGAGTTATTTTGCAATGTGTATACATGGCACTTTCACTTAAATGCGATTAAACGTCTGGGGAAAATAAAGCATTGCGATTGGACTGAGGACGCACGTGCTGAGCGAGCCAAATAAGGCACGGGGGCGTGGTTCAATGCCACCGAGATGCAGGTCATCTTCCCCACGAAAATCGTTGCCTCAGGCGGACTGAAATCACAACATTTCCCCCTTTCTCCCTGGATCATTTACAATGCTACATTGGCTACCCTGTTAGCATAGAAAAACGAGTGGTCAAATGGTAATGTGGAGTAACTTTGTTGTGCTTCATTACTTTGTGGGGCACTTTTACATCAATATATGGAAGCCACAACATTTATAGTCGCTTAGGGACTTTAAATTAAGCAAAACTTTCATGTGAAAATCAACAGGAAGTGCCGCCATGTTTTTCTCACTGGCAAAGAGCTTTTGGTTTGCACGCATGAGCTCCAGGCCAAAACTGAGCGACTGCCACCTTGTGGACACAAGAGGGAATCACAAGAGGGAATCACAATTCAGAAACCCATCACGGGAGGGCGGACGGACGGACGGACGGACGGACGGACGGAAGGACGGACGGACGGACGGACGGACACCAAAGCCTCTTATAGAGATGCGTGGGACGCATCTAAAAAAAGATATGATCAGTCTATACTTGTAATGGTAGATGCATAAGAAATCAAATACTTATTAATCTCACTGTATTTCTCCTTCCACACCAGAGCTGCCCTGTGTTGAGTCTCTACTCTGCATATTACTACACGATCCACGGTCAATCACACACACGGGCTCTGATCATCGTCGTCAACAACACACTGACCTCCACCAACAGGAGACCCAATTGTCTCTAGTGAGTCTAACCACATTTTCTCCGGCCACACCAGAGCTTAAGTGTACACTGACTTTAGTGTCTGCTCAGCACACTACAGCATATACACTAATACACCATGCTGGTCACGCACGCATGCACACGCACACACACACCTGACTACTTGTAGTGTATGCAGCAGCCAACATTTGACGAGAAGATTTCACCAAATGCCTCTACTGGGGTCTAATCAAAATATCTCTTGCCACCGACACCAGAGCTGCAGTATACCACGGCCCTGTTTCAGGTCTCTGCTCTCCACATTGCAGAAAACAGCATAGTCATGCGTGCACTGGTGTGCACTCATTCACAGAATGGTGGGTTGAGGATTCCAGTGGACCCAGAAGAAATTTGACTAACTGCCTAAACGAAGTCCAACCAAATATTCTGCTGCACTAATGTTTTTAATGGACTTTCATATCCACATTCCATAAATGAACTTCATTCCATGACCAAATGTGTTTCAGATGAGGGAGCAAATGTTAGCCGCAGTCAAAAAAATAATAATCCAAGTATATGCTTGTCTTATACTCCAAGCATCCAGTGACCTCAGAGGACTGTGTAAGGAACAAGGACGTCACCAATGGCATGGAAAATATGCAGCAAAAGGAATCAGAGATGATGTAATCCGCAAGACATATTTCTCAAACCCTTTCACTGGAGAGTCATACAGTATTCATGCCTGGCCCCTCAACACTTTCGAGCACATCTACACTTTCATCCACTCTTTCATGGGCCCTGAACATTAAAAAAAAAAAAACTTTGTACGAACTTTCATAGATGCAAGGGAACCCTGTAATCTATTACAGTCCACTTCTGACCTAACCAAAACTGAAAGCAACCACTCCCAGTCCCATTCCTTCTACTGAATTAGTGCACACCACCCAACCATGACCTGCCGACCTGCCTGTCTGCCTACTGAAGATGGCCACTCCCTGGCCACTTCAACCACAGACCTTCCAACCACTTAAGCAAACATGGAAGCTACACTGATGGAGCGAGATGGTTCATGGGTGTTTTATCCCCGAGTGGAGCCCAGTGTCCAGACTAACCCTGATGGGCGCAACAATCCTCTCCTTTTCACTTGGTTTGGAGTCAGAAGTGAAACTCTTTGTTACACAAATATAACATATATGCAAACACAAATGAAGCGCGCGCACGCACGCACGCACTTTTTTATTATAAAGGTATGTGTGCTTGTTTGTCTTATTGAAATTGGACTTTGAGTAATAGAATAAAGCTGTTGTTGTTGTTGATGATAATGACACACCTCTCACACTACACCCACCCCACACACCCTACCCACCTGTTGCTGGACCATGCCGGGCGGCGGCCCCCCAGGCCGGGGCATCTGGGACATCTGGGAGGCGATGCGCATCTGCTGCTGGATCTGCTGCTGCTGGAGCTGCTGCTGCTGGTGCTGGTGCTGTTGGTGTTGGTGCTGCTGGTGCTCACGCTCCCGTTGCTGCTGCTGCTGCTGCTGAAGAATGGGAAACGCACTGTAAAGGCAGTCCTTTTACCGGTGCAAGTCACAATTATTAGCCCCCCTCAAGAAATTAGACAATTCTCTTGATTTCGCAGTAGTGAATATATGACCATCATCAATTCATTTCTTTCATTCTGGAAACATATTGTCTTCATAGTGTATTTGTTTCTTCTCTGGATTTGTTGATAATAGTCATTTTCACCAAGAAATCAAGAGAGATGTCTAAGTCCACGAGGGGGGGCTAATATTTCTGACTTGAACTATAGATTATAGCACTTTTCCACTGTTTCGGGCACTCAAAGCACTTTACCATGTAAGGCTCCCATTCACACATCTGTGGCTATGGCTGCCTACCATGCAACACTCTGCCACCAGGATCAACTTTAGGTTGAGTATCAAGGTTTAAATAACAAGCATCAAGCACCAAGGTATAGTATCTAGCTCAAGGACACATCAATGGGGTCAAGCAGAGCGGGGCTTGCCTCAAACCTGCAACTTTCTGGTTGCCAAATAGGCTCCTTTTTCCCCACATGAGCTGCCAGCGGGCCGCCCACCGCCCTACCCACCTGCTGCAGCTGCTGTTGGTGCTGGTGATGCTGCTTCTGGGCCATGGAGGCCTGCTGTGCCGCCTGCTGTGCCGCCTGCGCCTGCTGCTGCATGTGGTGTAGCCGGAGCTGCGCCAGGTTGATCTGGCCCGGGTGCTTGCCCTGGGGGCCGTGGTGGTTCTGGCCCGCCGCTGCAGGGTTGGGCATCTGGCCCATCATGTTGGGCGGGCCGTGCGGGGACTGAGGGACCTTCTCGATCACCAAGTTACCTGGAGGAGGATGTGACACAACAAGAGAGTTTCAAGGTGAGAGGGAAGGTAAACCTGAGAGAAGGGAAGGTAAGTCACATGGATAGCCAAGAGCAGAGCTACGAAAGTAAGAGTCCAGCCAATTCAATCGTGGTCAACATTGGTCAGTACACTCACTCATTCTTTATCTTAAAGGTGCACTGTGCAAGATTTTTAGAATTTATGCTACCCACTCACTAATGTTACCTTTTTCATGAATACTTCATGAATACCACCACCATCAAATTCTAAGTATTCATTATGACTGGGAAAATTGCACTTTTCATACATGAAAAGGGGGATCTTCTCCATGGTCCGCCATTTTGAATTTCGAGGAATAGACATTTTTAGCTGCTAAAATGACTGTACTTGGGCCATACTAGAAAATGTTAGTTTATTAGTTAGCAAACTTTCAAGAAAAGATCATATCTGGCAATAGGCAATCCAGTTTCAATGAGCAGCATAGGTGCACTGCCTCTTGACCATTTCCTGCACAGTGCACCTTTAATGTTTTTTGAACATTTTTTACACAACAATGGCAGCTCAGTTCCCAGCATCACCAGTACATGGAAGTGGACGTAGAATGCAGAAAGTGTGATACAAGTAAATGTAATTAGTTTCTACTTCCTCTTTGCTTTTTTCTCATGAGTGCTATGAAGCTTACAAAAGCAAGGACAGCTATTAACATCAAATGTGTGTCTCCAAATTGGGTTCATTAGAAAAATACTTTAAATGAGCATCTCAACACACTAACAAATGCAACAGAACCCGTTTGCCATCAGTTGGCAAATCGGAGGTATCGCTGGACAGTGACTGAGCTACACAATACACCGGCCTTCTCCAGACGATAAACGCAGTAATTTTTTTCTCACAAGTGCTATGAAGCTCATAATGTCAAGGAAAGCCATGAAATAAAAAAACAATATCTGCACTGGGAGCTCTTCGGCTGCACGCAAGTTAGTGAAAAAAGGAGATTAAAGGCGTAAATAACACCTGTAATGAAATTCCAGCGAATGTTGCTGCTACAAGATTAGGCCATGAAGACACCCCAAAGGTTTATTGTTTAATGAATATGGAAATGGTTTATAGGTGTATTCAATCTCCCTAGCTCCTCCTAAGGCACCCTTTATACACAAACTAGTTGCAGTAATTCCAAAATGGAGGCGCTCAAAGTCAAGCAAGCCCACCCTGATTTCAGTTGGCTATGGCTGTTCACTGCACCACGGGGGGCGATCATACAAATGCTTTATCCGATTCATAACACCGGGAGTATAGAGAGCCAAAAGATTGATTTGGTTTTCAGGAGAATTTGAATATATTTGCATGATGCGAGCAAAAACAACACAACAGGGGAAAAAAAAACATGTGAAAAAAACAACAACATGTGAAGCCGATGCAAACCAAGACGACTTCAAACCATGCAAAATCTTGTGCCAAATCTAACAAATGAATGTAAGCACTAAGGAGGACAAGGTTAACACTGTGTGTGCCATCCCTATTAACCCCTGCAATCCCCCATTGTGTTGGCTACAATTAATCAGCTCAACAGACTTATGGAAATGCCTTCTAATCTACAGCCGACTGACTGTGCTGATTGTGGATCTACATTCAGTTAGTTACCTCGCCTGTCGGTCTGTCTGCTGCACCCAGCTCGTAAACTGGGCCTGGTGTGGCTCAGCTACCTAAGTTTTCAGAAGGTGGATCAACAGGCTTCCAGTAAATAATAATAAATAATTCTGATGTGAGAAACAGAGGGGATCTGTCTCTGGAGCGATCTGCTGGTTAATTGAACCATTGAACAAATATGTTGCAGGACTTCTACTTTCCTAACCCAAGATATCCATCTCTGGTGCATTAAAGGTGCACTGTGCAGGAAATGGTCAAACAAGGTAAAGCAACTATGCTGCTCATTGAGATTGGGTTGCCTATTGCCAAATTGGATCTTTTCATGAACGTGTACTAAGTAATAAACTAATATTTTCTAGTATGGCCCAAGTACTTTTTGTACTTTTGCAGCTAAAAATGTCTATTTCTGGAAATTCATTCAAATGGCGGAATATGGAGAAGATTCCCCTTTTCATGAATGAAAAGTGCAATTTTCCCAGTCATAATGAATACTTAGAATTTGATGGTGGTGGTAAGCATTCATGAAAAAGTTAACATTAGTGAATGGGTAGCATGAATTCTAGAAATAACAACAAAAATTCTTACACAGTGCACCTTTAAGATAAAGAATGAGTGAGTGTACTGACCAAGGTTGACCACGTTCTTGGCCCAGAAAGTGGGGTCGCAGTAGAACCGGACGGAACCATTGGCCTGGGGAACTGGGTCCAGACGGGCCTTCAGGATGTACCGCAGCTGGAAGGTGATCTAGAACAGACAGAACCACATCATGTCATCTTTACATTGCATTCTAAGATACAGCATCTCTGCAGACTATACACTTCGTAGTATAGTAGAGTATAGTTAATCAGTATAGAGAAAGGGTCACATCAGGACCATCACATGACCATCTAGCACAAACAAAATCCCTCCAACATCCTACACACTTCACTGTGAGAAACGTTCATGTAATCTTTTCATGGTATGGCAGTGTAGAACGGACAAAAAGCAGAACAAACCATTCCTTTATCCTCCACATACCATTCCTATAGCCTAAGGATATAGAATCACCAAAAACCTGACACACACACCATATCCCTTCAGCATACAAATTTCATAAGAAAGGTTAAATGTAAGGTCCTTCAAGTAAGGTAAAGTCCTTCACAGTATAAAACATAGAAAAGAAAAATAACAAACAACGTCATCCCTGCAGCCTACACAGCTCACAGTAAGAAAGGTTCAAGTAAGGACTTTCAAAGAGTGAGGATATTTTTTTCCTTTTTTCTTGGCATTCATTCAAAAGCCCTATTCAAAGAGACATGTTCTCACATGGGTAGGTCAGGCTAAGGCTTTATGGTCAGTTTCTCATTGATTAGATGTTCTGCATGGCTGTGATGGGGTAGGTAACTATTAATCAGGAACATTGACATTAATGGTCACCCCCATAGTCCTCTCATTACTGTTGTCAATTTTCAACAATGTTCACCAGCATATTGCTTTACCAGGCAAATGATACAACGACAGATTTACCATGACAGGCTTTTACACAATTACTCATTACCGTCCCTCTTAACTACTCACTGATCGGCACTAGAAATGATTTACGGCTTTCTGTTAACGTCTCTGGCTTCAGGCCCCATCTCAGCTGAGCATCATGAAACGTTATGGCCTCACCGGCCGGCGTAGAATAAATCAAGCAACCACTCCCACCTGAGTTGGACGGCTGCAGTTTTATGGTGACATTTCTGACCCTGTCCTTTGACTGCCTATGAATTTGAACGGTGGTTTAGTAATATGACTGCTCATTCCTGTGTAAGATTAAAGATAGATAGAGCTTAAATTAATATATAAATTAATGTATCACTGTATTTATTACTTTAAGAAATGATTGTGTCTTGAATTACAAATTTGTTAAATTTGCGCAACAATAGGCCAGACAGATTCGGGTCCATATCAGAGCAAAAATGTCAACCTTTCTCCTTTTTATGACAGATTCTCTTAAAGGCAAGGAGAATGGTAGATTGAAATCCAAAAGCTGTCTGCAAGTGATTGAGCAGGGTTGCACTCTTGATTGAGCAGGGTTGGCTCCAGGAGGATGACCCTGGCACAGCACTGAGGAAAACATCTACAACCGCTACATGGTCCTAATGCCTGATGGGTTTTTTTAAGTTCCAGTTAGTTGTGTAAAAGAGAGAAGCATTTCCACTGAGTGTGTGAGCCACAGTCTCACGAGAGAGAGAGAGAGAGAGAGAGAGAGAGAGAGAGAGAGAGAGAGAGAGAGAGAGAGAGAGAGAGAGAGAGAGAGAGAGAGAGAGAGAGAGATACAGAGAGAATTTGTGCGTCTCTGTCCCCATGTGTGTGTCCTCATGTGTGTGTGTGTGTGTGTTTCTGTCTCCGTTTGTGTGTGTGTGTGTGTATGTGTATCTGTCTCCGTGTGTGTGCATGTCTTACCAGCCTCTTGCTGTAGAGCAGTGCGGTGCTGCTGCCGTTGGTGAGTGCCCAGTGGGTGAAACTGAGCACGTGCAGGATCTGCTGGCCCAGACAGCCGATGTCCTTCTGCTGGCTGATCAGACGCAAGCTGCGCTCCTTTGTCACACTCTGGAGAGAGGAGGAGGAGGAGGAGGAGGAGGATGGGGAGACAAGAGGAGAAACAAAGAGATCCAGTGAAAATAAAGACAAAGAAAGAAAGAAAGAAAGAAAGAGCGAAAGAAAGAAAGAAAGAAAGAAAAAGGTGTAAAAAAGAAAAAGTGAAAGAGAGAGTGAAAAAGAAAGAAAGAAAGAAAGAAAGAGCGAAAGAAAGAAAGAAAGAAAGAAATACAGGAGAATACGAACGTACAGAAACGCATGCAGTCAGCACTAGAATTTTGCCAGTGGCGGGCAGATCAAAGCGAGGCCTGGAGGAATGCCTAGCAACCAGTAAACTGGAACATGGAGGCCTCGGTAGGCTGATACATTTTTAAACTCAGATCAGTCTTCCAATGCTGTTTTTTGGTGAAGAAATGCATAAGTGCTCGAGTTTGAACTGAAAATGTTACACAGCATTAAACTTTATTAGGAGCCTTTGAAACACTTGCAGTGATGAGCTATGCCGCTAAACAGTCATGAAATTTTAACTGTCTAAATAATTCTGTGTAATTCATTTTAGAAATGTTTACAAGTTTTTTTATGAGTTCTTGCTTAATATTTTAATATGAAATTCTATCTACGGGCAGGATGGTCCACTTGACAAGAGCTTATCCAGAAACATTTCATGAATTTTACCACAAATATTATAACACGCATTCTTTCATCTGCTCTGCAAATACACCAGACACTGTATCCAACCTCAAACAAGCTGAAAAAATCTATTAGAGACCCGTTTGATTATTTGGCCATAGCCATGTTGTTACATAGTTTCTATTTTAGCACTGCCAAGTGCCAATGATATAAAATTTTATGAAAGTAGAGGAGGAAGACCGTTGAGAAATTGCTTATATTTTCTTACATTAGAAAAGCCTAGTTAAAAAGCCTCAGTTATGAAATATATACTCTGAGTGTACACATACAACAAAAATACAGTGACAAGGTGGAAGATAACTGCTGCAAATTGTATGGTGGACTGCATTGTATATCGTCATTACAGACAAAAAACAAAGGCAGCGTTTCTGCCACAGGGTCTCTCAACAGACCTGTGCAGAAGGACCTGCTATCAAAACGTCAATTTCAGGGTTTTTCTTAATTTTTGTTTTAAACAAAATTAAATAAATTAAAAATCTCCTTTTCAAGGGCGTCAGAGCCAAGAGGCAATTACAAAAAAATAATTACAGCAGTCTGCGATTAAAAAAAACAAAACAAAAAAGTAATTTAAACCCGTTGAAAATCAGGGATGCCAGGATCTGGAATTCAAACTGTTCAATAGAAAACATTCTGTTAGTTTCGGGTCTTTTTGCAACTCGTAATTTTGACCCTTCAATAAACCCTTCAATATACTGTGTCCCATCTCCATCTGGAAAACATACAACATGCCTCCTCTATCACCAAATATTCTCATTCAGCCACAGAGCGTGCAAGTGCAGTAAGTAAGTATATGAGGAGTAAACACATTATGCATTATGCACGGGCTGTACAGTGTGCTGACTCAATGCCAGCTCCAGGCCCATATTTGAATATCACCAAATATCCACATTCAGCCAAAGAGAGTTCAAGTACATCAAGTAAGGGCAAGTACAGTATGTGTGGAGGAGTACTGTAGTGTTGTTCACTTGCAGTGGAGTGTGCTGAATCACTGCCAGCTCTGGGCCCGCCCACCCACCCGCCCACACACTCACCTCCAGCTGCTGCAGGAGAGACTTGCCCTTCTTGTTGATCTCATTGATGAGCGTAAACACCGCAATCTTAATCTCGTGCTCCACTTTCTTGTGCGTCTCCGTAACCTCTTTAAGCCTGGGCAGAGAGAAGGAGAGACAGAGAGAGAGAGACAGAAAGAGAGAGAGAGACAGAGAGAGAAAGACAGAGACAGAGAGAGAGAGAGAGAACAAGAGAAAGAGAGAGAGAGAGAGGGCAGCCAAATCAGATTGGTGCATATATATGCCGCAGTCAGGGAGCACCATATGATGAACAAAATGAACAGCTGCCTGCCGCACTACAGTCGTTGCTAGGCACCAGCACATACGAGCTGCAATCCCCCGTAAAATTAAGTAATATGGAGTAAAATGAAATACTGTGAAAAGAAATCAGACATTGCACTCTAACGTGATCACTGAATACTCTTGAGACACATTCTTCATATTTTTAAACACAGTTAATAACACAAAAACAAATCAACCATTGCACTCTAACGTGATCACTGAACACACTTGAGACACATTCTTCATATTTTTAAACACAGTTCATATTGAATAAACCAAACACTGCATTCTAACGTGATAACTAAACGCACTCGAGACACATTCATCATATTTTTAAACACAAAAACAAATCAAACATTTTAATTAGATGTTAAAAATCTAATCCTCACCTGCCTTGCACCTGATTGGCCGAGAAATGGACGATGTTCCTCTTCTCCTGCAGCTTGGCCATGAAGGCCTCGATGATGGACTTCTGATTCTGAAAGGCCTCGTCTAAAAACTGGTACCTGAAAGTGGGGGAAAGCATGAAATGTATAGCTTTGAGGTATGGCATATGGTTATTATGGCCAATTTGAGCACTGAAGGAGTAGGTTAAAGCCTGGGAGTAGGACACACAAATAACCAAATAAAAAGAAAAAAGTATGCGTCAACCAGGATTTTTCCGCTCCCACTTTTTTTCTGTGACGTTTTGGGTGAAAGATGAAAGGACTTTTTTCTTCTCATCAAATTTGAGCACCGAGATATGCAAATAAGTCATTTTTGACTTCCATCGCCCGACACACACTGATATGTTTGTGGCATGATAACCTGGTGTGTCTGACTCATTCAGGGTTTAAAAATACCTTCAGGGTTTGAAAATGTTGCAAAAGCATATGTCTTAGTGTGTTACTTAGCTGTTCCTCTTGTTTTGTAAAAGTCCAAGCGTATCACTGCTTCTAGAGGTCTGCATTCTAGAGGTCTCAGTTCATTACCGACCTGTGCTCTTTGTATTCTAACAACTGATAGTCATTCTATAGATCTTTTTGAGTTGCTATTCTGTTAGTTATGCGCTTCATAGGCCTTTGACTGTGACTGACATCTGAAGGTCCCAACAGGTGCATTACTGACCTGTGCTTTTAAGGTGTCGGTATGCTTACTGCGAGCTGTAAATTACGCGCGTCACCACGAGCAACCGACTGCACATGCTTACTTCAAAAGCAGTTGACCTAGACGCAAAATACTGGCGGTATCATCCAGGGGGCAGAGAGCACGCAGCATTGGGATGCGGAAATTGGGAACACAGATGGCAAGGAAAACAACAAAACAAAAAGAGGGGCTCCCTGGGCAAGGAAAGAATACTGCTACTACTCCTATATGTGCATGCTATTTTGTCAAAGTGCAACAAGGAGGTATGATCACAAATGTTTGAAATTTCAGACACTCAATGCTCTTAAGTTGCTCCATTGTCGTTTTCATATCAAGCACACGCGTGGAACTGCAGTCTTTCTTACGATCGCCCCCAGCGAGTTTGAAGATATTGCACCTGACGCACGCATTTGGCTGCCGTGTCCAACGCGCGCGAAATTGACATTAAATACGCATGTTAACGCGTTCATGAACGAATCGTGCACGCGCTCGCGTATCCTGCAGCAATTATACCGGCACCTTTACTGACCTGAGGTGACAGTGGCTCTATGGTTCGCTGTGCTGTTATTCAGAGGTCTCCGACTGTGACTGACGTCTAAAGGTCTCTAAAGGTGCATTACTGACCTGTGCTCTCTGTGTTCCAGGAGTTGACAGTCGTTCTCTGTGAGGTTCTATGCTGTTTATTAGTTTCAAAGGTCTGACAGAGACTGGGACATCTAAAGGTCTCCACAGGTGCATTACTGACCTGTGCTCTTTGTGTTCTAGAAGCTGACAGACATTCTCTATGAACCTCTATGCAGTTTTTTATTCTTTGTGTGCTTCAGAGGTCTCTGACTGTCTTCTGCTAGGTCTCGGAGGTGCATAAATGACCTGTGCTCTTTGTGTTGAAAGGTGAGAGTCTATCCGTGCATTACAGACTTGTGCTCTTTGTGTTCTGGAAGCTGACAGGCATCATCTATGAACCTCTATATAGTTCTGTATATATATATATATTTTTTTAAAGAAAATACGTTTGTCTTTTGTGCATGTATTTATGACAAGACGGTTAAAGAGCGACAAGCAACGAATGAGGAGTGAGACGGGGAAAGGTTTGGGAAATAAACTCGGGCTGGAATTGAACCCGGGTCACCAACGTAGCAGTGCAGTGCCCATCCCAGCTGATTGAGCCATGGCTGGATCACAGCTCTTTATTCTTTATGCGTTTCAGAGGTCTCTGAGTGGGACTGACCTCTGAAAGGTCTCGGTGGTGCATTACTGACCTGTGCTCTTTGTGTTCCAGGAGCTGACAGTCTCGACAGGTTAGTGTGTCGCAGGTCTCGCAGAAGAGCTTGAGAGCCTCCTGCTTGTGAATGGGACAGAAGACCGGGCGCTGCCCTGACGCTCCAACCGCCTCTGTGAGAGAGGGATGGAGGATACAAAAAGAGAGAAAGTGAAAGTGAGAGTGAGAAAGGGGGGGATGGGGAGAGTGGGAGATAGAGTGAGAGGGAGAGAGAGTGAGAGGGAGGGAGGGTGAGGGATAGGGTGAGATGGCAGGTGCAGCAGAGTGGATAAAATGGAGGTGAGAGAGAGAGAGAGAGAAAGAGAGAGACAGAGAGAGAGACAGAGAAACAGTGGGTGGGTGAGGGAGTGTCAGTGGGGGGAGCGAGATGTGAAGAGCAGGCAGGTGGTAACGTGTGAAATGGAGTAGGGTTATGGTGACATGGGGAGAGAGAAAAGGGATAAAAAAAATACACATTCACTATCAAAATCTTTATACTACCACACAAAGCATACACATGATGCACACACGTACAAACACACAGAACAACAGCAAGTGTGTGTTGCTGACGTGCCTTAGACAGCTCTGAAATTCCCGTCATACATGAGCAGCCACACTGAACAGAGCAGCCAACACAAACACACGCACACACACTTGAGAGTATGCAAAAACACAGACAAGTGTGCACACACATGCACGAGTGCACGACACACAAACACGAGTACTATATAAGCACACATGCACGAGTGTACGGACTCACGCACGCGCACACACGCACGCGCATACTCGAGAGAGAGCACACACACGCACACATTCGAGAGCACAAACCCACACCTGAGTGCACTGCACTGTGCTGCCCAGCTGCTGCGCTCATGCTGCGGCCCACACACTAGAGGGCTTTCAGAGGGCCGGTGGGAGGCCAGGCAGGCTGCGGGCTGCACCCGCCTCCTCATAAGGCACGTTAGGTAACCCACTCACTGGTACAGTGAGTATACTGGTACTCACTAGGAGTGTAAATAATAATCGAAATGTATCGATGCATCGATCCTATGGCCGATTATTTAGTCAAACCGTATCATGGGGCATTCTTAAGTAAAGAAAATAATTGAATCGCTGGACCCTGTCCAATGCCCTTGCTCCATAACATAATAGAAGTAGAAAGGTCATGGGAAAAAAATCTAACTGAATCAAATCATATCGTATCGTGGGGGATTGTTAAGTATAGAAGACAATTGAATCCCTGCTGTAAGAAATAGATACCGTATCGTATCGTCATGGGGGCTGTGATTTACACTCCTAGTACTCACTATGCTACAGGGGAGAGGGTAGGGTTCTTGTACAGTCGGCCTCTAAAGGAGGCATGTTAGGTCACCCACTCACTGGTACCACTCACTATGGTTCAGTGGTACATTGGTAGAGGGTGCGGCCAAGCAAAGCAAACTTTGCCATTCATTCCTATGAGGGAGGTGAAGGCAAAAGAATAGATGCGAAGCAACGCGAAAATATTTGTCGGTTAAAGGTTTCATTCCATTTGATTCGCTGCGACGACCTGATGACCACTGAGGCGCCATGATGGAACGCCGAATTTCGCATCTTTTCACTTTGCTCGTTTCGCCTGCACGTGTCCCCCGCGTAAAGGAAGCAAGTTAGGTAAGCCAATCACTGGTGCAGGGGGGGTAATGGGGGGAGGGTAGAGGGTAGGGTTTCTATACTGTCTGCCACTGCTACATTGCCCAACCCAGGGCAATAAGACTGGCCTCTATCAAGAAGAGTGGTCTTGTTCTGATTGTCTGATTGCAATCAAGTTTGTTTGAGAGTGAAAGACACAGAGAGAAGGGCGAAAGAGGACAAGTGAGAAGAGGGTGAGGGAGAGAGTGAGGAAGAAAAGGCGAGAGAGAGAGCGAGAGAAAACAGGAGGGAGGGGGAGAGAGGGAGAGAGGGAGAGAGAGAGAGCGAGAGAAAAGAAGCAAGAGGAAAGACAAGAAAGACAAAAATCAAGCCAGAAAAAGAGAAGCAGAGCATATGGCCAAGTTCAGCTTGATGAATACAGTAGGCAGACAGGCAGACAGCATCCGAACGGTTCCTTCAGTTGCTATGACAACAGGAACTGGGGGCTACAGCAGAAATGCCAAGACAGAGCGGCACCGGGCGGGCCGGCACCCTCCTCATCACCACCATCCATATCTACTCCACTCCCCAACACCATGCTAAAAACTCAACACAACGCATCACGTTGTACGTCTAAGTTTAACTTGGCATGGTTTTATTTGCATTGGCCACTGTACAGTATGGAGCACACCACATACAGTATACAGCAGTATTACAGTTACACAGCACAGTAATCAAATGTATATAGACACATCGCACACGGCCATAATGTTGTGAAACAAATGTTTTACCAACTACTCATTGAGAGAGAGAGAGAGAGAGAGAGAGCAAGAGAGAGAGAGAGAGAGAGCAAGAGAGAGGGAGACATCATACCAGAGGTGAGGTCTTCTTTTTTGCGTATCTTGTGGTCCTTTGTGAACTTGACCCTCTGGTGTGCTTCTATGCAGGTCTTGCAGAGCCATTCTCCACACTCCACACAGAAGCCCACCGCCGACGCATCGTCCTCACAACTCGTGCACACCTACAAAACACACAGATGGAAAAAAAAGCAAGAAACAAATTAGAGATGGCAACCTGGTCTTCTTGAGAATGCACATGACGTCTGCTTGGCGCCACACTCAGGCACCCCAAAACACTGCAGATGGACACACAGAGAGACAGGCACACAGAGAGACAGACACACACGGAAGGCACAAAGTCACTGCAATACCTGGCCCAATCCCCTTTGGAGGACTAGGTAAAAAGAGCGTTATGAAATTACTTGCATTTTGAGAAGGTTGATTTAGTAAATCTGAAGGAGGTATTTACTTCACAGTGCTTTCAGTTATTTTACTAAATCACAACAAAACAAAGTTTGCCACCGACTTTCAAAGCTTTACAGTTTTATGAGCATTCCACTGATTTCCAAAGCCAGTCCGTAATTGCTGTAGTAAACTGCCTGGGAGACAATTAACTTTAATTACCATTCAATTTCACTAGCCATATAGGGCACGATTGACTTCCAGTAAAACACTTATTCTTCATCACTGGCTCACAAATGTATCACAACAAAAAACATAAAAATGCAACAATCACTAAATCAGATTGCATTTCTCAGTTTTTCATTTCACTGGCATGTAATCAAAATGGAAATAGGCAATCAATTTGACAGTGCAGAAACATACATTTGTCATAGTTATTGCTATCAGTTGCACAAATCTCAACCTTTCACCTTCTGTGCATTCTGAGTTGCGGTTAAAACTCACTGACATTAAGCATTACAGTTGCCCAAAAGTACAAAATGCACCGAGACATACAGCCTACAGCAAACTACTGTTTTGCATCGCACAGTCCAACTAACCGTTTCCATCACACCTTGTCAGTCATGGGCAAGCGGTTAGGGAGTCAGGTTGCAGGTTTGAGTCCTGACACCACCAGGTGGTTGGGTGGAGTGAACACATTTAATGAGGGTACCAACGCACAGCAATGTTTGATATGTGTATCATGGGAGACTTACTTGTGCAAAAAATGAGTAATGCAAACTCCTGTTGGCAATGCACATATAAATATTTTTTACCGAAACAACGTTTCAACCATCCAGTCTTTTTCAAGTTTTAAGGTGGGAATACACAAACAGCACTCACCCTCATCCTCCTCCTACATCACTGAGGTACCATGAGCATGGTACCCTGCCCTATAAAAGCCAAGTGCAGTAACTATGTTTTGTCTAAATTAAGTTAACACTGGCAATGACCTCCTATATTTTGTGACAAAGCCTTGTGGTCCAAATGTGTCCCATTGTAGATATAATGCGGTGTCAAATTTGCTGTAACTGCAATATCCATGCTAATCCCACGGCTTTAAGGGCCTTTTTTTCAGTTTCAATGTTGGCGTAGTTACTGCACTTTGCCTTTGCATGACAGCACCGGCCACCCACACGGCTCCCATCTACACTGCTGCTGGCCGTTGGGCAGCCCCAGGCATGGGTGAGAGTGGGCACGGTGTGCTGTATCACAATGACAATGGGTTTTCCCCATGGGACTTTCGCATCTTCCTCTATTCTGCAGAAAGTCACGCATTCAGGAGCAAAGCCAGAAACTCATCATCAAACCGTCAGGTAGTAGTGGAGGAAGCAGGGCTTTGCTGTCCCCAATATCTCGGTCCCTGCATCCATGCTTGTCCATCCTTTGTAATGCAGGGGTGGGGAACATAGGTCTTGGGGACCAAACATATGTCTTGTGGACCGTTAGCGGACCTTGAGGCCGTCTTATTCGGTATCATTTTAATGTTCACATACAATTCCTCATTTTGTAAAGAAATCCTAAAAATTACATTTGCCATACAATTACCCGTAAGTTATATTTTCAGGGGAGCTAATGAAGGTGGGGTCTGTTGAAAAGGTGGCCACCTTCAATATAGGCCTGAAGTAGAGGGGGAAATCCTGGTTCATTCATAGCACGTTCATAGTACGGCCCTTGGAAGACTATATAAAATTTGGCCCCTCGAATGAAAAAAAGTTCCCCAACCATGATGTAATGCATGTGAATGTTGTGTCTGTACATTTCATGGTTGTGATGTTGGAGGTCTGCTGAAAAAAAAATCCTTTGTCGACATGGCAATGAATTTATTTAATCTTGGCGTCTTGAATTTTTGCTGCACCACTACCTGATGCTGCTGCTTCCTTAATGAGCCTGAGACACACCTATTCGTTTCCAGGCAAGCCATCCATCACAGCCTCCTTCTGTACCAGAGGCAGAACTGATACTGCAGCTGCAGCCATGCAGTGGGGAGCACCAGAGCTACACCTGTGATGTGCCGCTCTTGTCTCACTTCCAAACACTGTCACAGGCCATCAAGGAGTGAGAATGATGTTTGTATTTGGCACTATATTCAGAATACAAAGATCAGTGGTTCTAAAACCGCAGGCCACGCAGGTATTCTAAGTGGGCCCCGAAATCGTTTTCTAAAAATCCAAATAACATTTGTTGTCGACCGCTTTGCTGTTGACTACTCATTGGAGTTGTATTGTTTATTGGGGCAGAGGTGGGCCCCGAACATTTGAGAACATTTCATGGGAGCCCCAGGCAGAGAAATTTTGAGAACCACCGACAGAGATATTTAAAATGGGAATAGCAGCAAGGGATTTTCTTTGGTCTGGCATATTACACCACTAACACTGAACAGGTCTTCTACAAAAGTCCCACAGGGAAACTCCCATTGTAGTGGTGGCACAGCATTCCACAGAACACAGCGCACGCACACCACCACGATATTGCACTGATACCTCAGTCGTGCAAGGAGGCAGCCCAACAAGCACACAGAGGTTGGGGTGGGCAGACGTCACAATGCTCATGGACAGAGGGAGAGCGCTGGCTATTCACTCCCCTGCCAATCTGGCAGTGTTGGAAATCCAATCAGCAAACCTCAGGCCACAGACACGACTCCCTGACCGCCGGCCCATGATTTGATACAGATAAAGGATGAATATGAACTCGAACAGCTGAGTGGTTATTAGCAAACTTGGGCTTTGGGACTTACCAACAATTGGTACATTTGTTCAGCTCAATAAATTAGGTTTGAAAATGTCATATTACAATGTTCTGATTTTTTAGGGTATCTTTTTGGGGTTTTGATGAGTTAATTGGATAGGACAGTGAGAGAGAGTAGCAGGACTGTAGTGGGGGAGAGCGAGATGGGGAAGGATCGGGAGATGACCTCGAGCCAGACTCGAACATGCCTCCCCAGATATGGCACCCTAGTGTAACATGATGCCAACTAGCAGAGTACACTGTAGAACGATAGTAAACCTCCCTCCCGAAGCCTCCTACAGTATCGGTGGCGCTGTGCTATCGATCTGGACCTTTAGCTCAGTGGTATCGTGTTGTGCCTCCCATTCCCGAACTGGAGCGTTGACTGATAGGTGGCAGGTTCGAGCCCTGAGTGGCAAACTACCTCACCTCAGTTACACTACAGCCACGGTGCACATGGGCAGTGGATGTGACGCCATGATGGATGACAAAATGTGCCACCGGAAACTTGAATTTGAATTGCATTGTGCATTGTGGGTGTGAGCGGCTGATGCGAGTTTCAGTCCTGGTCGAAAAGAGGATGTCTGGTTGTCAATGTTCAGTTTGCGGCCAAATTAACTACAGTGGTCAGTCAGCATTAATTACGGGCGATTGTCAAAAATCAGCTGTCAAAAATTCACTGTGTCCCATGACCTGTTCCACCCTCCAGCCCTGGCTGTACTGGCATTGCACTTTACCATGCCGTCAGTACTGACCGTAGAAGAAGAAAGTGACATGCCGGACTACGCTCTTATGACATCAGTGAGCTGTCATCTCTATTGTGTCTTTGTGGGCTGCTGATTTTAAATCATGCTTGCTATGTTGAAATGAATTACCACTGTAACACGTCAAGTTCAACGAATTTGACATCTATCATCATTTCCTATGTACAAAGCTTTGAGGAATTTGGCACAATAACATCACCTTCACTGAATTATAGCATGCAGGTGTTAGGAATAACACGAAACAAGAAAAACCTGCGAAAATTGACAATAATACGCTAGAATATTAAACAGCCTATTGCTGTTTTTTTAAGCATGGTGGCAAAGAAGTGTTTCACACCTTGGGGTTGTTTTAACACCTGGAGTAAAATAGGCAAAACACATATTGGGAGACAGCAGTCAATTAGAGCACACAGTTGGAGCCAGCGCAGAACCTCCACTTGTTTACCAAGAGTTAATTAGCATACTGATAAGGGGGTGAATTTAGCAGTCGATGCATCCAAAATTGGGCAGAAAAAGAATGATCTGGCTTATTTGCTGGCTACCTACCTAGACATCAGCACACACATTCTCATATTCATGCCAATGAATATTGTATTGGACTGAATGAAAGACAGAGTTTTTGTTTTAAAAACAGTGCTTTAAAAAGGAGATTTGTCTTATTTTCGAGAACTAGACAAAATAGCACCAATGTAATGTTTTTACTTAACCTGAGTGATTCAGCCATTATCTTTCACAACAATACCACAACACTCAATAATGGAGAGGTAAGGGGATTGCTATGTCCACATCAAATTTGTAGATTCTATCTGTGTTTCGTTTTGAATGCCGGACGTCGTAGTTTTGGATGCTGTTGTCAGCCATTCAATGATCATCTGTGTGCGTAAAGGGCTCTGCATACTTCACCTGCGCACTTCGGCACGTTTGGCGTGAGAACCATCAATGGCGTCATCACTTGCGCCAGACTATTCATACTTCAAAAGGGCTTTCGCTCGCATTTTCGGAAGTGCCCTCTGCTGTTCATGAGAGAAACTGCAGTATCTTTCGCAACTCGCAGCGTGGGTTCTACGGATGTATAAAATAGAAAGCCAAATACGGCTGCTGTAGGGCTACTGAACGTCTGACTTGTGCCTTACCACATTGAAACATAGATTTTTGTTGTAGCCTACATTGCCAGATCATTCCAAGACCATGTGAGAGCATTGTTCTGGCGGCAGAATTTATAAATAGATCGCCGAACACAACGTGCTTCTGAACAAAGTAAACAATTGTTTCACTGAACAACATTTAAGGGAGAAGATAAAATAACTCTCTAGGACATTTTATTATCCTCAAAATGATGCAGAATCCATTCTGTAGTAGCCTACAGTAGCTGTAGCCTCTCTTCCCAACTCCTGCTTTGTCTGCCTACCTACATGGTCGCTGGTGGCGCACGCCAAGTTACAACAAATGTGGGGTGCACGAACTCGCGACACGGCAGCTCGCGCCACAGCGTGTGACGTCATTTTGGGTCACGTGACGGCGCGAGTGAAGTATGAAGGAGGCTAGCGCCAGTCACGCCAAGTATGAATCCCCCTTTAAGGGGGATTCATACTTGGCGTGACTGGCGCTACCCTCCTTCATACTTCACTCGCGACCTCACTCGCGACCTCACTCGCGCCGTCACGTGACCCAAAATGACGTCACACGCCGTGTCGTGAGCTGCCGTGGCGCGACGTCGTGCACCCCAGATATTTTGTAACTTGTCGTGCGCCACCAGCGACCATACAGGTAGGCAGACAAAGCAGGAGTTGCGAAGAGAGGCTACAACTACTGTAGGCTACTACAGAATGGATCATGCATCATTTTGAGGATAATAAAATGTCCTAGAGAGTTATTTTATCTTCTCTCTTAAATGTTGTTCAGTGAAACAATTGTTTACTTTGTTCAGAAGCACGTTGTGTTCGGCGATTTATTTAAAAATTCTGCCGCCAGAACAATGCTCTCACATGGTCTTGGAATGATCTGGCAATGTAGGCTACAACAAAAAATATATGTTTCAATGTGGTAAGTCACAAGTCAGACGTTCAGTAGCCCTACAGCAGCCGTGTTTGGCTTTCTATTTTATACATCCGTAGAACTCACGGTGCGAGTTGCGAAAGATACTGCCGTTTCTCTCATGAACAGCAGAGGGCACTTCCGACAATGCGAGCGAAAGCCTTCTGAAGTATGAATAGTCTGTTGCAAGTGATGACGTCATTAATGGTTCTCGCGCCACACGCGACAAAATGCGCACGTGAAGTATGCAGAGCCCTTAAAGGGACAGTTTGGTCAATTTCAACATGCAGTTGTAATGCTCACACTACCCTGGACTTGTCAGTGCCTGAGATTTTTTTTTCTTCTTCTTCAGCCGTTTCCGAGATCCTGGTCATTGTAATGGGGGCAGCTCTTTGTTTACATTTCAAAAAAACATTTTCATTTATTCCCAAAAACATCAAAAAGGTTATAAAACATCAGCAGACAACTAGCAAACAGCAGTACCTTTTGGGAAAATATTTGGAGTTGGCCTATGTTTCATTTTTTAAAAATGTAAACAAACGCTGCCCCCATTAGAATTGCTCATATCTCGGAAAGGGCTGAGCCGAAAAATGTGGCATCACCAGGTACTGACAAGTCAAGGGTAGCGTGAGCAATACAACTGCATGTTGAAATTGACCAAACTGTCCCTTTAAGAGAGCAGTGTCTCTCTGGTAGCCAAACCCTGAAGTGAGCAGAGAGGTGGAGCTCTCTGTGCAGAGTTACCATCTCTGTTTTCTGTTATGAAGTGTTCGTGAAAATTATACTGGCAAATGTGTTCTATGGAAATGTGAAACTATTTATGAACAGCATTTTTATACAAACAGTTTTGCAGTGTGAAACAACACTTTGTCTTGAAAAAACTCAACAACCCAAATCATGAACCTGCGAAAGGGGGGTTGTCCTATATTCAGGCAAATGCGGTATTATTTTTGTCATGATATATCAGTGCTTTGGTAGGTTGTCTTTATTTTTTTCAAGTACTCTACAAGTAAACTTCACTTAACCCTTTATAGAGCACTCGAAACATTTTTAAAAAGTAAAATTTCACAGTTTGACAGGCTCCAGGTCACTGCTGATTGGTCAAATGTCATGATGTTACTCTCTGTGTGAAAGTCTCATCTCTCCTGATTAATTACAAATAACACACTTGGTTGTACACTCTTATACAGAGAAATCGTACATTTGCAAGGGGTGGGGAAGTGATAAAATAAAATCACTCTGCCTATAAAGGTATATTTTTCTCTCCATGACCACATCGCTACTCCTAATGTCAGTCTTTAAACGTCCCTAGTGGCTTCAAAAAAAGAAGATGCCGACAACAAAGAGATGTGCAGATGGAGTGAGAGAGAGAGTGAGAGAGAGAGAGAGCGCAAGACAGAGAGTGTGAGAAAAAGAGACAGAAAGAGAGACAGAGACAAAGACAGAGAGAGGGCTTGGGTGCAGGACAGAGAGACTGATTTGGAGGCATTTTGTTGGCTTGTTTACCTGCGTTGAGTTCTCCACTGACGTGTTGGAGGCCTCTGAGGTGTCCTTGACAAAGTAGTTGTCGATGATGTCTGGCTGCTTGTAGTCCTGGTGGCATACCGCACATCGCATCACATTCACTGCAGGTGGGGACACAAACAAACACACACACACACAAATAAACAACAACCAATTAATTAATCAGCACTGCAGTGTCTCAGGGGATCCCTTGAGGATTATTCTGTGTGTTCAGCATTACCCCAAGATATTCATAGCAAATGAGGACGCTGCATAATTAATCATGATTACTTACGCTATGGAAAACGGATGCATCAGACCGCCGCTCTACATGGCGTTTATCAATTACACACTCAATCTTCATGGACTTCTACGCTTTAATATTTTAATGATAAAGGATTCTGAAAAGCATTCAGGGGGTTTTAGAACAACCTCTGCACACTGGACCATCTGGACACAATTCAGCTCAACATATTTTTACCGTACTTGGGCCTAAGTCCAAACTAAGGCCAACAATAAGGCCAACACTTACTTCACTGAATAGCCCTATTTAGATGCACTTTCAATGCTTATTTTTCATAAATGGAGCAGCTTGCAATTAAAAAATGACTCATGTTAACAGTAAAAAAATGTATAAGATTCGAATTTGCAGTGACATTTTCCTCTAAGGGAAGCAAATTACATTCATTAGCTCTGTATGTCAAATGTATGGTAGTGGCAACTTCATGATTTTCATAACATTTTGTATTTAAGACTTACTTTTGTGTGGACAACCATAAAATACACATGTTCAGTTGTAAAGGAACAGTGAAGTTAAAAAAACAGTATTAAAAGTAAAAAAACAAAAAACAAAAAAACACACATTTAAAGTAAACAAACACCACCCCTCCCCCTCAACACACACAGTGTTTCCCATACATTGAGGAAACTATGGCGGCCCGCCATAGTTTAAATTTGGCCGCCATAGTTTACGAAAATGTAAAAAAAAATTTTTTTTTTTTTTTTTTTTTCTTTTTTTTATTTTTTTAAAACGATATCCGTTTTTGTTAAAAACGATTTGAATTACGATTTTGAATTTCCTTCGCATTTTCCTCCTGGAGTAAATACATCCTATAGACTCTGTATTGATTAGATAAGTAGTCCCACGGTAACACAGAATGAGGGGAAAGCATTAGGAAGTGACCGTAAGGGTATTACAGTTGATTCATGTGTGCACACGTGTAACATCGGGTGAGTAACAGAACATGTGCGCAACGATGCGTTATGACACGCCGATATGCGAGGATCTTCGTTCAAATCGCTAGTCGCATGCATCATCGCTAACTGCGTTTACATCGCGTGCCGCGTGGAAATGTTAGTTGTTGACATGTAGGCCTATGGAATTCACTTCAATTTGTGCTGTTTCTTGCTTCAGTTGTGGACAAAACGATTGGCCAAACTCACAATAGAAAGCCTTTGCTGTGCTACTGTCCCAGAGAGCTGAAAAAAAAAACCTTCATAGAAGAAGTCACACTTAACAGGGGTGTTAACCAATCCAATGAGTTCTCTCATTGCTCTCTCTCTCTCTCTCTCTCTCTCTCTCTCTCTCTCTCTCTCTCTCTCTCTCTCTCTCTCTCTCTCTCTCTCTCTCTCTCTCTCTCTCTCTCTCTCTCAGTAGGCCTAGCCTAGGCCTACTATTTACCCATAACAAATGGTGAATTTCTGAGCCCTTTTTAATTTGTAGCCTATACCACTGAAGGCATGATAATGCTTCATCATATTTTAGAAATAGGGCCTATGTGCCTTTTATATATCAAATGTTTATCATTTTGAAATTGTTTCAGTTGTTTATGACTTGTGTATGACTGAAATTATCTCTGCATACTATCAGTGCTGCATTGCTTTGTAAAGATAGGCTATTCAACACACTTTAAAAACACACTGAAAAGATACGGCCATAGTAGCCTACTGAAAACATTTTGTTCATAATAATGGTGATTAATAAATGGTGGTCTTAAATTTTCATACTGACATCCTTGAATTTGACTTGGTAGATCACGGCAGACCATCAACTTCAAAAGTAGATCTTGGTTAAAAAAAAGGTTGGGCACCCCTGCTATAGAGAGAACCACAAGTGCTTGAAAGACAGGGATCAAAAGCCTAGTCAAGTTGTTGTAGTTTACTTTGGGAGCAATATAAAAAACCTTCAGAGAAGGGACAGTTGGGATGAGTTTACTAACACTCCCTAGGCTTTGTTTTACAGTGTAATGAGTTTGGTGACAGACCTTCATTGACACAGCAGAGGAGACATCGGGCTGCATATAGAAATTAATGTGTAATGAATGTGAATATAGACATAAATGTGTAATATGTTGTTCAGCGGCCCTTTTAATGGGAGGAATTTGGAAAAAACTGGCCCTGTGACCAGCACCCCTCATGTAGAATGTGTACGCCTACAGATATGTGTGGGGGAAAAGGCATAGCCTACCCTCTAAGACCCTTTTTGTCTATGCGTTAAACAATTTCACAGTGCTCTTAAATTCTTATCTCTGCTCCTATTTTGTTTTATTATTGTTTCCCAGACCCCTGCATGAGGGACGAATGAAACTGTGTTGTAAACAGAAATTATTCACTGTACTGCATTTTTTGACAATGACAATGTACTACTATTATACAAGTCATGGGTAAAATCTTATGTAGCCTTATTTCTCAAAATATAAATGGCTGAAATATAGGCCCAGGCCTACAGTTTCTTCTCCATGCGCCAATGTCATACTGTAGTCATTGTTTTGCCGTTTTGATGCATTTACGCTGCAAGAATACACCCCCCCCCCCCACCCCCCAAAAAAAGGCCCGTGTGAGAAGACCCCCCCTCACCCGGACAAAATAAACCCCGGCTGCCCCCATAGTTTCCAAAATTTCTGTGGGAAACACTGACACACAAACACTTCCCCTCCCCCATACATCACACCCTTGCAAAACAACATCCTCACACTTCCTTCCTCACACAGCTCAACACTCCTCCCCCGCAAATCTCCACGACAGATCAGCCATTCATCACGGGCTGGTGCCTCACTGGTTACTGCAGGAACTGGTGCAATCCGGTTTGAGCCGGCCAGCACTGGCTTCAGCTGCTCACAGCCGGTTCCCCTCAGCCTCCAGCTGCACCAGCCGCGCGCTGATTGGCTGGTGGAGCAGCTGGAGCAGGGAGGGGGAGCGTTGGGGGGGCTGAGTGCAATGCAGTGCAGCTGGGCTGTGACATCCAGTGCTCTGGTACCTCTACACACACAATGCACACACACACACACACACATGCACACAGTGCACATAGCGCACACCACACAGACACCCACATAGAAACACACACACACACACACATTCACACGTGAACAAACACCCCACGCACACACACACACACACACCTAACCACACACCATCAGCCACTCAGTCAGGCACACTCCTCCACATCTCTCTCACACTCCAATTCTTTTCGTCATCTACTCAAGCTGTCCAACTCACCACACACACAGACACACACGCACGCACGCACACACACACACACCCCTCTCCTCTTATCATACACACAAAGCCCACACTCACACACAGTTACCCCAACCCCCCTCATTGCGTACACACACTTCAGCTAAACTGAGCCAGGCAGCCCACTACACCTAATGAAAAACTTCTGACTGAAAAAACCAAAACCTCTCATTGACACTCACTCAGGCCTGTAGACTGCAGTCGCATGAAGCTCAGTAGAGCATAAAGCACTCAACACAGCCCTTACTGGCTCCAAAAGCAGAGCTATCCATTTTTACAGGAGAACGGCCAGACAGTTTACGTGGGTCTTTTGTTTACCATGGCATGACCCAAGGTCGCTAATGCAAACACATTTTGTACCCACGTCTTATTTTGGAGTATAGGCCCAACCAAGCGACAGACTTCAGGTGTCAGACGTCAGACTGCGAGGTCTATGTGTTTGACTGAAACTAGTCTTTTAATGCTAGAGAGAACATCATGTTTACAATGACTCAAGGCACGGTTGGCTTGCACAGAGCTCATCGTGGTTCGTCAACCTGCAAGCAGGGATGAGAGGAAATCAAGTGACATCTCCATAAGCTGCAAACAAAGGCAGCGTCACAGAGATGAGTCTATGGTCAACAAACAGAGTTTGGATGTCAGTGAGTTGCAAGTGTTCAACTCTCCAACGAATAAAGTCTTTTTGGGTGCATAATATGTTAAATAACTCAAAAAGTCAAGTTGCAGCAGAGCTGCTGCCACTGCACTGATGCAATTGGAGGTCAACCCCATTGCACAGAGGCCTAAGATGCAACATTATGAGTCTCCTGACGTCCAAAGACATCCTCAAAATGTTCTTGGACAATGAATATACTGCTGTTTGCCCTTGTGATAAGCCCTGTTTGATGTTGTGCAGATTGGGGTACCTCTCAGGCTATTTCAGGCCAACACCTGGTTAGAAGTGTGAAAATCAACCACAATGTCATCATTTTACCAATCTGCCTTCAAATTACTGGTGGAAGTATTAAAGCACCACTGTTGGGACTGCTTTGAAAAGCTGGCAGCACTGACAAAACAACAATATTGGAACATTTTGAGTATGACTTTTGGACTAACTTCCTTGAGCACAGGAGAGGCATGATGCTGCCTTGTCGCTGATACAACTGTCTAATCCAACATTGATTCAGGCATTGAATTCAGCCTTAAGCATCAAAGCTCTCTTGGGTTCATAATATTGGCTAGCTTGGGAAGACGTCACTTCTATCCAGGGCCATCATATGTGCCTACTACTGTTATAACGCAGACGAATTTGGCAAAAAGCAGGCTGTGGACGCCTGAGGGCGTTGAGTGGGGGCGGTGCTTAGTTACCATTGGGGGGTTTAGTTTGTTTCATTTTTTAATACTAAGGGGGGCGTTGCTAGGCTTATAATGAGGTCGGGTAGGGTAGCCCTGGGGGCAGCGCATGTTGAGAGGGGGCGGTGCTTAGTTGCCATTGGGGGGCATTCGTCTGTTTCTTTTTGGGGTGTTGGCAGGCTTATAATGAGGTCAACAGAGCGTTAGCATGCTTATGGTGAGGACCAGGGGGCATTGGGAGGCTTATGCTGAGGACCAGGGGGTGTTTATTCAAAAAGGTTGAGAACCTGACCTCACTGACCTGGCTTCCTAGAAAGTCTTGTATGCTGAAATAAATAGGCAACAGCCAGCTGGCTAAAAACACAGTGCAGTGGGGCGCCTCACTTAGGGTGGGTACTGCCAACAATCTAACAATGCACATCCTGATACAGGGGTCACGATATAATATGTGCATCCCGATACATGGTCTTGGCAAAATATATCCCTATACTTAAGGTTTTTTTTTAGTTTTTATTTAAAAAAAAATCTTAAATTTGTAAGAAAACAGAGATATAATCAAATGTTACATTTTTGTTTTTCTGTAGAGCAACAGTTTCACTGTAGTGTATGTAAAACACGGCCTTCACAAAGCCATTGGCCTAATGCATAGCAAGGAGACATTGTCTGATGCAGTTTCAGCAACTTCATGAACTAATTGTTTGTTGCACGTGAAATAGCACGTCATTTCACGGGCCTTTGGGGGTGTGGGGGGGGGGAGGTGTATTCACGCAGTGTAAATGCAAAATGGCAAAACAATGTAGGCTTAAGCCTACATTTCAGCCATTTATATTTTGAGAAATAAGGCTACATAATACACATGCAGGGGTCTATGTAATGAAAAAAATAATAAAACAAAATAGGAGCAGAGATAAGAATTTAAGATTACTGTGAAATTGTTAACCCATAAACAAAAAGGGTCTAAAAGGGTAGGTTATGCCTTTTCCCCACACACACATAGGCGTACACATTCTACATGAGGGGTGCTGATCACAGGGCCAGTTTTTCAAAATTCCTCCCATTAAAAGGGCTGAACAACATATTACACATTTATGTCGATATTCACATTCATTACACATTCATTTCTATATGCAGCCCGATGTCTCCTCTGCCTTGTCAATGAAGGCCTGTCACCTAAGCTTAACTCATTACAACTGTAAAACAAAGCCTGGGGAGTGTTAGTAAACTCATCCCAACTGTCCCTTCTCTGAAGGTTTTTTTTTATTGCTCCCAAACCCAAGTTAACTACAACAACTTGACTAGGCTTTTGATCCCTCTGTCTTTCAAGCACTTGTGGTTTTCTCTATAGGATGTATTTACTCCAGGAGGAAAATGCGAAGGAAATCGTAATTCAAATCGTTTTTAACAAAAACGGAAATCGTAAATTTTTTTTTTTTTTTTTTACATTTTTCGGAAACTATGGCGGCCAAATTTAAACTATGGCGGGCCACCATAGTTTCCTCAATGTATGGGAAACACTGTACCATATACAGATACCAATCTGTTGAACACACCTTCAACTCAACCCACCTTTGCTCTTGCTAGACCAGTCAGCTCAGGTAATAAAAGACAGTGAGGTATACAGGTGAGTTGAACAAATGCAGTAACATGCAATGCTAAAAAAAAGAGCACAGTCCTACATTTTGTTTTGGACGACAGCTCACGATTCAATGTTATTCTCATGATTCAATACTATACTTCACTCTGATGAAAAAAAAGTGTTGCCTTTAGTTTGATTCAATATTATTCTCATGATTCAATACTATGCTTCACTCTGACTCACAGCTCCTCCAGTCATGCACCCTCCACCCATCCAGCAACAGCCTCACACATTCCCCTGTGATCATAACCTTCCAGAACCGCTCAAGTCATCATCACAGGCTGTGCGTCACTGGGGATTGTTACTGACCTGGGCAGTCTCATCACTATTGACACTCACTCGCCAATGTCAAAGGTCGCTAGTCGGGGTCAAAGGTTAAAAGTCACGAGTAAAGGTGAGCTGAGCTCCAAATTGTGAAATAACACACTATGCTGCAAAAAAACAGACCTAGGCTATATAATGTGTGCACTACTGCTCAGGATTCAGTGTTATAGTCATGATTCACTATGCCATCATGGCTAAATTTGACTCACCACTGCCCCCGTCATGGTATGCATCAACAGTGTCTCATACACAAACATTCCCCTCCAGTAACCTTTCAGACATGTCACCAATTCATCACATGGTGACATCACTGGGTAGGTCACTGAACTGGGAGACTTGTCATTATCCAAGCCCACAGGTCAAGGAGGAGCAAAGCTGAGTCAAACTCTAATGCCAGGGGTACAGGCGAAATGAGCAAAACTAACAGTGGTGAAATTCAGTGTTCCATTCTGACAGCTCAACCGTCAACAGGTCATTGCGGCGAATCAAACGTAATGAAACGGTCATGTTGTTGATTTGATTGGCCACTGCAGGCGATATTTCTCATTTGCAAAATATTAAACTTGGCTGGATATTTTCGCTTCGTGTATGTGTCCCTAGCGTATGTGTGGTAACATGCCATGCTGTGAAAGCAGATCTAGGCTATAAATGTATGTATATATTTGTGCCATACAGACCATGATTGAATGCTATGCTCATGTTTCACTGCTATGCTCCGGGCCATACTGCATGTTACTCCCCCCTCCCACCAGTCATGTAACTCTGCCCACTCTAGCCCCACCCCTCCAGCCTCACACTTCCTCACCCACACCACCCCCATGTTCAATGTTAATTTCATGAGCCAGAGCCATACAGAGGGGAGAGTCGGGCAATCTCCGCCGTGTGCTTAGGCCGACTTCCTCTTTAGCAAAATTAGCTGTTTTAGCTTCTCAGTACTGCTCAGCGTTGCGAATGTTAGTTCCTAGCAGTGGGCGTAGCACATAGCAAATGCAATGCAGGGGATATGACAAGACTTGCTGTTCATAGTAATAACTTCAGATAAACATCACAGATGGTAAACTGTTGTGATTATCACCACCGAGACTGTTGTTGGTTTACATATTTGTGGTGATTACCCCGCAGTATAGTTCGTTAGTCCTTATTTTTGGCTGTTAATGTGGTGGTTCTATGTTGAGTCTATGGAAAGACAGCCGCTTTAGGAACACCCTTATCTCGCTGAAAGGCGGAGCTGCCATTTAATTCCTGGTCCTCCAATTGCGTAACTCTCCCCTCTGTATGGCTCTGTCATGAGCTACTGAGCGTCATGGCTCACCCTTCCCCCAGTCACATAACCCCGCCCCCTTTACCTCAAAGAGCCTCACACTTCCTATCCTAACACAACAATACTCCTCCACTACCTCGAAAGTGTGCAGTAACGTAAGTTAACCGAAGAGAACAGTGACAACTTCAAGAAAACGGACCAGAGTTACACATGTTGTAAACCTGCTCCATAATTTCATGTTATGTTCATGATTTACTACTATGGTTCAGTGCTCACTGCTCACCCCTCCCCCGTTCATATTACCTCAGCCTTGAGCCTCACACTATAACACCCCCCACCCCCCTCCCCCACTTGGTTGTTTATTATTTTTGGACCACTACTCAACTCAATGTTAGGTTTGTTATGATTCACAGCTTTGCTTCACCCATTCCCCCCACTCAAATATCCCCTCCTCCACACACCTCACACACTAACACCCCCCTGTAACAATAATCCCCTGTGAGGCAGCTCATCCATTCATCCCCGGCCAGTGCCTCACGGGGTTAGATTACTCAACTGGAAGCAGTGTAATCCGGTTTGAGCCGGCTAGCACTGGCCTGAACCGCTTACAGCCGGTTCCTCTGTCTAAGTAAGCACCCAGCTGCGGTGGGGTGGGGGTCAGGCGTCATGTGTCATGTGACAGATGGACGGGCCCAGAGCGAGAGCCTGAGCCAGAGCAGCTGGCTAGTGAGAGGGAGAGTGTCGTGGGCCAGAAGTGATCAGATCAGTCAGTGAGGCAACTTAGGAGTCTCAGTGCAGTGCAGTAATAGGCTGGCTGCAATTTTGGGTAAGCCTAATGGGTGGGCCAGAATAAGGGCAACTAATATAACGACGAGGAAATAAAGCCTATGTAATTATGATATTATGGGGGATGATAATATTGGGGGATGTGTGTGTGTGTATGTATGTGTTTGTGGTTGGGGTGGGGGGGTGGTCCTTTAAGCCTACATGAAGCACTGCCAACAACAGTGGTTTTCAACCTTTTCAATAAACGCCCTCTTTACCTCATCATAAACATCCCAACACCCTCCTGTAGAATTAAAAATGAAATCGACTAATGCCCCCCAATTGCAATGCACCGGCCCCTTTCAGCTGTCTCCTTCCCAACGCCCCCCTCAAGCTCCCTAACGCCCCCTGGGGAGTGAAACACTATCCTACATTAGGCCTACATACATTTTATTTTAATTTATTCACCCACACCCATGACTTCTTACATCTTAATTAGGTCTGACGTACTGACCAAAAGCTAACTGTAGTCTTTATGAAGTATCCATTACTTACTTACTACAAAGAACAATGATTTACAACAAAATAAAATAAATGACTGAAAACAGTGATACAACCCATGCATGACACAGTGGCTTAATAATTACTGCATGAAAAAGTCAAAAATGTGCATATTTTAAGCATAAGTAATATTTTTGAAACACTTCATATGCCAGTATGAAATGAAAGACAATATGAAGAAACATTTTTTTTTCTCCCTGACTTCACAGAAGTAGGCTGATGATTCTGGTAAGATGCTCTGGTGAAAAGAACAGGTCGGTCAAGATATTCAAAGCCATCCCTAACTGTTCACAGTAACCACGATTTCATAAAGGAATACGTTCTACCTGACTACTATTCCTGGCCAGAGAAGATCTCGCAGATTGGCATAGGCTCGTACGCTTCCTTCTATTCAAATGATAATGCTACAAACACAAACAGGTGACGACATACTGGGCAACATCTTTTCTTGAGCTACGCTTTTGGGCAACAATGCCTATTCATTTTATTTGGACAGTTTATCATGACAACACTTTTTCCAAAACTTAGATAGGCAGTAGACTATTTCTTTAACCATTCTATCAGAAAATGCAATCATGTAGTTGCCCAGCAACATTGTTCAAATGCCCTGTATCTGCACCTTCATTTTAATGTTCCGTTTCAAAATTATATCCAGCACAGTATTTTATGACAATATTATGAAGGCGCACAATTAGTGATGAACTAAAAAGTGATTTACTGAAGTTCCAAAAAATAGGCTAGTTTTGGGAAAACACACGCACGCAGGCACGCACACACACACACACACACACATGGACACACAGTGAGTCTGAAACATCGAACCCCTAGAAGATTTATGCCTGTGAGGCACAATTTGATTTCTTTCTATTTCCTGCTTTGCATGGCCTTCATTTCCCTTCTTAGTAGTCCGTCACTGTCACTATCGGTGAAAACAGTTAGACCTCATTTTACTGGTGAGCCACCACGATCGCGGCCCCTATCTCCCGCCTCAGGCTCAGCAGGTAGTATATGAAGTCTCTGGTGGGTGAAGGCGTTTCCCAAGAAGTAATCTATTGATATGGGACCGCAGGCCAGTGGGGCTCCAACTGCTAACAGTCACGCACCATATAGCCTACCTACCTAACAAGGATGCACCCTACAGTTTTGCATTGCGAGAGCAGTTGATAGTCTCACACCATATAGCCTACCTCCCTAACAATGATGCACCCTACAGCCCTGTATTGTGAGAGCAGCTGAAGAAGACAATGGGCTTTTAGCGAGAGAGTTCCGAAACACATGTACCACCTCTTTTGAATATGGTCATTCTGGGTCTACTGAGCTGTTGCAAAGAGTCATGTTTTGCATTGCTGAATATAAGGGAAGAAGACGTGTTCTCTGCTGTTCTTGACTGCTCTGTTCCCTGTTGTTGACACAGGCCATAAAACCCACATTTCTTCATGAAACTTGGATGTAATGCATTAATACAGGCCACAGGCAGAGGGACCCGTATGCTGTCTACCAAGCTGTTTACAGTAGGACTGGTCTCTCTCTCTCACACACACACACACACGACCATAAACCAACTCTGTCACCCTTGTTTATCCATGTCAAATGGGGTCAAAGCAATTTCAAAGTGAGGCTCTGACCCCTCTCTTCAAATGATAACAGAGAGTGGATGCCATAGCACTAGCCTACCGTAAGGGACCTCCCCATCAGGATAGTAACCCTTGATAAGCATAAGCCACCAGAGAGGTATACAAATCATACAAAAACATGCTCACTACAAGATGCTATAAGAGCACTTCCAACAAGCATGGCCTTTGGATATGGTTGCCGTATCAGCTGAGCTCCCAAGCTATTTTTGGAGACAAACTTGGGGGGAAAACAAACAAAATATTTTCAATATAGATCTACAAGAAAACACCTGATACATCTGATCAATGTGTGCTTGGCTTTCATTTATGTATAATTAGGAAATGTCAAGTGCAAATCAAGTCCATGTCAATTCAAGTCCAAGTAAAATGTTAAGTCCTCCATCCAGGTCATAAAAACAGGCAATTTCCCACTTCAAAGCCCAATGGAATGCACACATCAGGTCATGTGGAGAGTAAGGGCAGGTGATGTCACTCCCCCTTACCCACCAGAGCAGGTGTGACTATGCCAGGTGCAGACTAAATAGGTCTCAAACCAGCAACCCTCACCTGAGAGAGAAGCAGCCTCGCAGCTTTCCAGCCTACCACAGCCTGTGCATGCACCTAACACCTACAATACCAATTTAGCAACAACCTATGACTAGGCACTTAGTGGGGGGAAAATCTCCATCTAGCACCCTTCAGCTGAGCAAGAAGCAGTCTCACCCCTTTTTGGTTCACTGTACAAGGAAGAGCAGTACAATATTCATAGTAAAATGAACTTGCCTTTAATTAGGGGTCTCATCAGGGTTTGTGCAGTATTCCAAGACCTATTTAACTAATCTCTGCCCACAATTATTGTAGGCACTCAGAGTGTTTGTGGCAAACGCGTTCTCGCGATTCTGAGCCACCCACTTCGGGTTGTCATGTGCCATTTTTTGTGTGCCTTTATTAGATTGGACAGTACGAGATGGTGACAAGAAGCGAGTGGGAGAGCGAGATGGGGGAGGATCCGGAAATGACCTCGGGCCGGAATCGAACCTAGTTCCCTGATGTAGCAGTGCAGTGCCCTACCGTTTGAGCCACGGCAGGGCCAGGTTTGTGTGCCCTTTTTTTTTTTTAACCCAGTGCCCTACCCTTAGGCCATGGCAGGGCAGGGCCATGCAGTGCCAAGTTGACCCTAAAGTGACCGACTGGGGTCATTTATGACCTCGAGCACATTTTTGTGCACCATTTCTGTAATTTTCATCAGAAAAACTTTTCCTTCTAGGAATTTGTCAATACATATGGGCATTATAATCCAAACATCTATAGAGTCATTTATGATCTCGAGAGGATCTGTGAGATGCTCAACATTATTAGTTAAATTTTTGTAGCAAGTTTTCAACTCTCGTTATTATAGTTTATGTCTTGGGGCAGGCCATGATCAGCAGACCTAAAATACAAGTATTTAACTAGATTGCATTCTCACAGAAAATGCTAGAAGCGGGCTTGCCTTTTGGGGCAGAGATGATATTTTTGATATCTCTAATGATGTAATGCAGCTGCTCGTTAAGAATAGAATGTTGAGAGAAAGTGACAGTTGAGATGGAACCCTTTATTGGCAGCACCTGTTGTGATTGTCTGTATAGCAGTTAGTATGGTGCTCTAAGGCAGACTGCAGAATCAATAACAGTTTCTAGGTCTTTAGCTTATCGTTGTTAAAAAAAACGTAAAAAGAATTGGCACGTGTCCTGCACACAGATTGGTCATTCTGGTGCTCCTTTGCACTCAACTCTCTGTGCAGCACTTTGGTGTGGCTCAGCGGTCTGT
The DNA here is from genome assembly GCF_034702125.1 of Engraulis encrasicolus. Lineage (NCBI taxonomy): Eukaryota > Metazoa > Chordata > Actinopteri > Clupeiformes > Engraulidae > Engraulis > Engraulis encrasicolus. The sequence goes on along the minus strand of NC_085866.1, from coordinate 34,020,959 downwards.
AGGCCTAAATATGCTATAAACATAAAACTAACTTGAGTAGACAATAAAATGTTTTGAATGTCTAGCAGCCCATATCTGCCTGTAGATGCAGCAGAACAAAAACACTCATCATTTCATGAGCGGAAAAAGAGGAAAAAAAGATGCACTGTAAGTTCTCAAGAAAAGCTTGCTTCACCCTTGGAGAGATGTCACCAGAGGGACAATGGGTGAAAGCATCATTTGGAACTGACACAGGTCGTGTGAGTTGCAGCAATACTTAGTGACGAGGCTATTTGACAGACTGAGATAGAGCCAGTCGTGCAAAAGAACCACAACACTATAAACCACACACACACAGGCTGCTCTTGCTTAAAATGCATTAATGACATTTTATATTACGGTATCCAATCACAACATCTGCTGCTGTAACATTTTCTATGACTATATGGGTTTGCATAATTAAACCATTATAACATTGTGCAATATCATCACCTCTATAAACATAACAGAGGATTGATAATTAACATGTAATAACCTCCTCCCACCCACTTCCCCTTACGCAAAGTTGCAACCTTTCATAAGTCATCATATTGCCATGCTGCCAGCAATTTATACACACTGCATGCCCCTAGGCAGCAAGGGAAACGGCTGCAGCCACAACAGATGTGTCCCATTTTGCCATAGCACCGACTCCAATTTGCTATAACCTAGTTAACCCATAATGATGCAACCACTTTACTCCAAGGACTAGGCTACATGGTAACTGCATACTATGGTTGCCCAATAATGCAATGTGGAGACTGGACAATGGAAGCAGCTAGGGGGAGAGGCAACGCCAAAACTCAATATTGGTTATGACGCGCTGCATGCAATAAAAGAAATCAATGTGTTCGAGGCGAATTGGAATTGACATAATTCACTCAAATTTGAGGGCAATGTCATCTACTGGTATGCACAAGGGAAATAATCCAATCAAAACTCAGAAATCGTTGCCTAACCAACCAGGTTATGACCTAAAAACATTGTACATTCAAATCAGAAGATCAGCTCTATGTAACCATCAATAGCTCGTTCAAGTAGTTGACGAGGATTTTCACAATACAGAATCACTGGGTGCAATAGGTGTGGGAAAACAGTGATGTTGACATGTTTGTGTAAAATATTGCACTATGACCATGTAAGAACGCGCTTTCATTTCACTGTGTTTAGGAGTAAATGTAAACAAACACACCAAGTGTCATCATAATTACCACAACGTGAACTGATGGCATTATAGGTCACAAGTTCAGCACTGTGCGTACTTGGCATGTGAAGACTCGACGCCTACTGATGAGGTGTTAAAGCCAAAACGCATGATTAGTTATGTCTGTATGTGGATGGGAGTGATAGCATATGAAGCATATGAACTTCAGCGTCACAATTAAGATAAACTCATGCTCTGTGACTGATGACCCAAACTCCAGGTGTGATTACAAATCAAACGTTTAACGGTTCCCTGAGAAATCTAGCTATAACCCTGACTAACTGCTGTCACTCAGCTAGCCATCAGCTTGCCAGCATGATTCGAGCGCGCCAACCAAGTTGACGTGTGTGACAGACACATCAATGACCAAACGTTGTTAACCACCGGCCGTAGCATTAGTAGAATATGAGTGAGTGTTCCTTGCCCTCCCTCCCCGCTGTAAATATACCAACAACAGGGGTACTAACAGCCGACAAAGCTTTGTTTCCAACCTGCTAGTTTACACGGCTAACCAGTTTTGACGCGGACGGTGTATCAACTGCGCAGCCAGCAGCCTCCCACTTGTAGTGAGAGTGGGTAACGTTAATCGCATTTCTCATCTCAAAACGAAAGCGGTGTGGACCATTGATAACTAATCACACTGAGATCTTGCAATGTCAATGTGCTACATATGATGGAGAATATGTAAAAAATGATTCTGGTTATTCTTCATTGAGTAATTATTAATGTCAGCTTACCCAGATGTGTATCCTGTCCATGTGGTCCGGCGACTTGAACTGGAATTTGTCTCTCAGGTTGAGGAATACATTTCAAACAGAATGAATGCAGACATGGTAAGAGTTTGGGCTCACAGTCTCGATTCTGTAGACTTTGTTTACACACAGCGCACGTATCCAATAGGTTTAGCGGGGCTGCAGGGGTGGCTGCTGCGGCTGGAGCGTCTTTAACATTCGCTGATGATGGAGAGGGCGATGTTTCTGTTGAAACCGCAGGTGAGTTCCTACTGTTATCACCAGACCCTGGTCGCACCGTGGACACAGAATTTGGGTTGCTATTAGGACTAGTCCTAGTGCTGCTGCTTTCTCCTCCTCCTCCTCCACCACCTCCGTCGCTGCTAGCGTTACCATTACTCCCGTTGCTGCCTTCACCATTGGGTGTAGGCACCTGGGAAACATTCTCTTGGGATTGCCCGCTCACCTCTTCCTTCGTTAGCGGTTCTATAACAATTACGCCATCGGCATCTTTAGTTATTGGGTCTCCACTTTCTTCTCCCTGTGCCACTACCTCCATAGCAGTGCAGCTCTCCGTATCCCCTTCGCCTTTGTTATCCGCCATCTTCCTTCCTCTTTGAACCGGTTGACGTTGTACGCACACTCAAACGTCCGTGAGACTGACGTCACGACGCACGCACCGTCAAAATGCCTGCTGGTGGAACCTCTGTGGATATCCCAAGTTGATCCCAATTTAGGAATTATCTATCTGGGAGGTTAAAACAAAGTTTATATGATGGCAAGCCATAATAAGTAATATAGGCTTAGTCTGACCTTCGCATAACATGGTCCTATATTGCATATAAACAGAAATAGAAAGCATTTTATTGTTATTAGATTCAATAGGCTACAATAAGATTTTAAGTCTCCCTGCAAGGTGAACACTACATGTAGTAGGCCATGAGTGTAAAATTATAATTTGTTGTAGTAATATACTACCAACACAGTCTAGTGAACACAATCCTTAGTGCAAGTATGAATTCAGAACTGAAAGCTTTGGGAATTAAGCTGTCCCTTTCTATTTTGTCTTGTCGATTGTCTATTTGTTTTGGGTGGTATTGACCTATAGTGCCTGCCAGGGCAAGAGTTTCATCAGATGCAAGTCAGGGTGTGAGTTGTCTCTAATTATATTAATGGTTCTGTTTAGGCAGCAGGAGTTGTATATAGAGGTTATGGGAGGTAGGGACCGATCTTTTGTGCTGTGTTGGTCTGGTCATCCTCTGCAGTCTCTTTCTGCCAGCCTAAGTGCAACTGGAGTGTCACACTGACACTGCATAGGTCAGCATGCTCTCAGTGGTGGAATGGTAAAAGGTCACCAGCAAACTTGTTCTTTCTTTAGCACCCTCAGAACGTGGAGTTGGATCGTTTAACTGTTGAGGCAACTTGCAGGAAGCAATTATACTGTATTGATAAACTTGAGAAATTGGACTCAGGTGTTTATTGGGGCAGTCATGGGTAAGCAGTTAGGGCGTCAGACTTGTAGCCCAAAGGTTGCTGGTTACACTCCCGACCCGCCAGGTTGGTGGGGGGAGTAATCAACCAGTGCTCTCCCCCATCCTCCTCCATGACTGAGGTACCCTGAGCATGGTACCGTCCCACCGCACTGCTCCCCATGGGGCGCCACTGAGGGCTGCCCCCTTGCACGGGTGAGGCATAAAATGCAATTTCGTTGTGTGCAGTGTGCAGTGTTCACTTGTGTGTGCTGTGGAGTGCTGTGTCACAATGACAATGGGAGTTGGAGTTTTTGTTTTTTTTCTATTCATTGAGAGACTTTGGGTGTGCATTACACAAAAAACACCACATGACAGTGAGTGTTTACATAGAGTATGAACAATGTGCAATATATGTCCAATGAATGTTTTTGTGAATTACAACTTACCTTTGTGAATTATCAGTGATCATCGCCGTCCTCTCATTAAAATACACCCTGGGCCCCTGTCCTTCCTTATGGGATTGAAGGACTCGGCCCAAGAACTAGGTGCATGCTGGCCAGTGGCTCCTCAGTGGCTGTGTAGTGTACTGATAGCCAGGGAAACCAACAGAGGGAATAAAAAAAGGGCCAGTTGTCCCAGGCTCAGGGGGAAAGGGGCCCCAGAATTGGGTCCCCATTACATTGTATGCAGGGCTGTAAATTAACTTACTTTGTCACCAGCCAAAATGGCTAGAATATGTTAATAGCCAAACACACACTAACTAATGGGTTAAAGTGGCTTGTAAGTTGGTCTTTTCTACCATCCAAACTGAAATTTCACCAGCATTTGGCTGATGTTAATTTAGAGCTCTGATTGTATGTACTGTATTAAGAGAGGGAGGCTTTCAGATGGCTTTGTCCCAGGCCCAGGCAAAACATCATTAGCACCGTCATCGACATAGGAGGGAGAGCCCAAGTGAAACTTGCTTCACAACAAAACTTCTAAAATTCCATTTTCACTGCATCTTCCCATAACGTTACAGCAGTCATCAGAAATGTGGCTATACACTTCCCAACAGTCCATTAAGCTCTAAAAGGTTTCTGATCTACCACTCATCCACCGAGAGACTGCTGATACTGCACCACAGTATGTTCAGAAATGTTATGGTAGCAGTTAGTACCATCAGAGAGGAATGATGAGTAGAAGCTAAGTCTTTGGTACCATGACGGACATGGAGAGGCTTCAGGTATGGCGGTAGCACAGCAGATGCCCTCTCTCTATATGATAACACATGCATGTGCAGTATCACCCCTTGCACTCAGTCTTTGCCAACCAGAGAAGCTTAAAAAATGTATTATTACTTTATTTATAGAAAGTAGCTTTGTGTACAATATCTCAATGTAGTTTACCAACAGTAACTTTTTGAACAATGGCTCAGTAGTTCACTAACATTACACATCAAATAATACAGTTCAATGATCATTTCAGTTTCCAATAAGCAATACCCATCCCCAGAAGCCCATTTCCCTTCACATGCACACTTCTGTACTACTACTATAAATCCTTTTTGTTTTTTGGGACATTAAATCGACACTAGACAGTTGACGCATACAATAAGCACGAATAAAACCTAAAACCAAAGAGAGGATGAAAACATAAACACATAGAGGGTGAGAGAGAAAGGAGAGGGAGAGAGAGAGAGAGAGAGAGAGAGAGAGAGAGAAAGAGAAAGGGAGAGGGAGAAGAAATAGTTTACTGGTCTATGTCCAAGTGTGTGAGATGTACTGTATGTGCTGTAGTGTTGTGTGAAGCTTTGTTCAGCAACAGATGCCGCGCCATCCCCTGCAAGACAGACAGACAGGCTACAAAGGTCTTTTGTCCACAGGGCCATCCACCTCACAGAATGACACACAGAAAGAGATCATTATAGGTGAGTGACCGCATAAATCCCCCCCCCCCCCCCCACCCCCACCCCCGGCCCTCCTCACCACCACTTCACACTTACCTTTATCCCCTGCCACCACCCAACAATCAGGAACAACTACTACACTGAGAGGCTTTTAATTCGTGAATGTTTAATGTGAAATAATTGTAGGCATACTAATACAGACCTGATCCTTCAGGATTAATAAATATTACTTTACTTTACTTGTACTTTTTCAGACCAAGTCAAATGCATTAAGCATGTTTCATGATAAAACAGAGACTGCATGTCGAGCAGAGCTACCAAAACAAGCCATTACAATGCACTACAACAGCACTTAGGATTTCAGGTTAGGAATATGGTTTGGGTTTAGGCTGTGCTAAATGTCTGTTGGTAGCTCGTCTCAACAAAGAAGCACATGGACATAATAACACAAGTGTACACGTCTCGCTGCCACAGCAGAGCAATATCATCATGGACAGCACCCCCCCTGACCTTTTGACCTCAAGAGAGGCCCTTCAGTGCATCAGCAACTATGACAAAACAAAACCAAAGACATATTTTTCCACAGCGGCATAAACACACTGAGATCCCACATGCATTCACTCCCAATAGACTTCTCTCTCTGCTCCTACTGTGCATTATCAATATTTAATGTTATCGAAGCACTGCACAATATTTACATGCTGTGCACCATCCTGCTCAATATCCACTAGAATGGTTAGAACATTTCAATACACATTGGCTCTGTCATTACTGCCAGAAACCACCATATTACAGATGCAGTTCATATCTTTGTCAAAAACATTTTTTTTTTTTTAAATCTTCATAAAATCCTAACTTTTTCAATTAAAAACTTTTACAGCATGATGTAATGTGTTGAAATGGTAAGATGATGAACTACTGTACTTCAATATCTTGACACATAAACAGGAAGAACGTTATGAAGCAACAGTACATTATGTGATCTAAAACTGGTTCTCCCCCTGGATCTTATCATGTACGCCTCTCAACACCCACCTTAGTAGTTTAAAAAAAAGTACACCAAAGCATGACCCCTCTCAGATGTATCTTTCCCAACACCCCCATATGGCTCCCCAACATATCCCGGGGGGCTGTGGAGCCCTTGTTGAGAAACCAATCTAAAACATTTTAAATACTGTGCATTGCATGTTATGATCACAGACCTAGTAGGTCTGTGGTTATGTACTGCCTCCCACTATGTTTGTCTGGTGCAGTGCCCCCTGCTGGTTAAGTGATGAGGTTTTTGTTTGTTTGTTTATCTTTTAGTAGATAGGGCATTTGGTCAAGGTTGACATTCTTGTCAGGTTCTAGTCCAAGTCAAGAGATTCCACATAATCTAACAAGTTGACTGTCAGAACTTGCCGGTGGGTTGAGGTTCCATTGCATTGCAGCTCTATAGAATTCTACTGAGTACCAAGTGGTAAACTCATGAACGATTTTTCATCTGATACAAACATACTTAAGTCGTGAAAATATTGCAAATTCTTTATGGAAGGGAAAGTCACTTTCTATCGTAGCCCCTTACCAGACACCACTGGGACGTTGTAATAGTCACTGAAACAACGTACCTACCATAGTATTACACCACTATGACAGTGCACAGGGCCTTAAATAATACACTTGGCCATTTTGTTAACAGCTAATTTATAACAGGGCTAGTGTCTTGAGGGGTTCAAACCACCTCTGAGGATAAACAGGGCTAGTGTCTTAAGGGGTTCAAACCACCTCTGAGGATAATCGCAGATTCGGCGATGCGAATCGATGCGTGGCATGGATGATCCAGAATCGATACGGCAAGTTCCAGAATCGATCCGGCAATATTTTTAAGTTTCAATTACTTCCATGGATATTTCGGGAGCAAATGAATGTTAAATTAAATAAAAGCACTTCAAAACATTGCAAGACTGATACAGACTGATACACAAAACAGCCAATAAATTGTTGCTCAGTATCTGACTACTTGTATCATGGCTGATTAAACATTTGCTTTGCGTTCAGTAGAAATGTAATGCATTGCAATGGATTGTAGAATTGAATCGGATCGGATTGGATCTAACAGGATCGAATCGAATCGAATCTACTACCTCCCGAATCGTGAGCGAATCGGATCGTGAGGGCAGTGCCGATCCACACCACTATCTGACAGCGCCCCATAAAGATTCTGAAGGCGATGGGTGCATTTTTTTCAGAGCAAGGTGTACATACAGCTCCAGGCCTTTTTATTAGAATACCATGAAAAAGTTGATTTATTTCCATAATTCCATCAATAATGTTAAACTGTCATGGATTGTAGATTCATGGCCCAGTTTTTTAACTATTCCAATCATTAAATTGTTTATTTTTACACATTTTGGTCTTCCAGCTCAAAAAAAACATGAATTGGGGAATTCACATCATTAGAATATTGTAATAAAATCACAATTTTCTTCATCAAAATTTGTTTCACATCAGTGCACATCAAATCAGTTGAACTTTGGTACTTTCTACACAACATGCAATGTTCAATACTTGGTTAGGACTCTCTCTGTCTTAATATTATTAATAATAACGGCCATGATGCGTTTAACATTGAAGTCAATGGCAGAAACAGTGCATGGGAGTAATGGAAGGCCAGATATCCTTGATGCTTTGCCGTCAGCTGTTTTTGTATAGCTGACCTGGTGTCCCACACTTCCCTCTTCAATATACCCGAAGATTTCCATGCCACGTTTTGGTGTTAACTCACCAGTTTAATTCTAACTCAACAGAAATTAAACCCCATTCATTTTCAATGGGGATTCATTTCTGGTTATTTAGAATTAAACTGGTGAGTTAGCGCCAAAACGTGGCATGGAAATCTACAGGGTATATTGAAGAGTGAAGTGTGGGGTACCAGGTCAACAAACAAGAACAGCTGACAGCAAAGCATGAAGGATATCTGGGCTTCCATAACTGCCATGCACTGTTTTTCCATTGACTTCAATGTTAAACGCATCATGGCCATTATGAAGACAGAGAATGCCCTAACCAAGTATTGACCATTGCATGTTATGTAGAAAGTACCAAATTTCAACTGATATAATGTAACCCGAATTTTGATGAAGAAAAATTTGATTTTATAACAATATTCTAATAATGCGAATTCCCCAATTCATGGGTTTTTTGAGCTGGAAGGCCAACGTATATAAAAAGAAAAAAAATTATGATTGGAATAGTTAAAAAACTGGGCCATGAATCTACAATCCATGACAGTTTAACATTATTGATGGAATTATGGAAATAAATCAACTTTTTCATGGTATTCTAATAAAAAGGCCTGGAGCTGTAAGTAAGCGACCAGAGTGATAATGCCTTTCATTTTTCCTGCCCGCTTGTAGACTTGACAGTCACAAATACTCAGTCTACCCTAAATACTTTTTTAAATTGTAAACTCTTGCATAATCTTAACATTTCAGACTTTTTTAAACTGTTAATATGAGAGGAGACATTTCATGTAGAACATTCCATGTCATGCTTTTATTGTATTTATCTAAAAACACAGTAAAAAAAAAAAAAACCATTTATGTACAAAATCAAAAAAACAGCCAGACATTTACAGTTAAAGGGACAGTTCAGTCAATTTCAACATGCAGTTATAATGCTCACACTACCCTGGACTTGTCAGTGCCTGAGATTTTTTCTTCTTCTTCTTCTTCAGCCGTTTCCGAGATCCTGGTCATTGTAATGGGGGCAGCTCTTTGTTTACATTTCCAAAAACCTCCAAAAGGTTATAAAACATCAGCAGACAACTAGCAAACAGCAGAACCTTTTGGGAAAATATTTGGAGTTGGCCTATGTTTCATTTTTTTTTAAATGTAAAAAAACGCTGCCCCCATTAGAATTGCTCGTATCTCGGAAAGGGCTGAGCCGAAAAATGTGGCATCACCGGGTACTGACAAGTCAAGGGTAGCGTGAGCAATACAACAGCATATTGAAATTGACTGAACTGGTCCTCTAAGTATTGCATCCATACCATGGTGACAATGATCAGAGAAACATCATTTTCACAACGAACATCCCATTAAAAAAAAAAGCTGCTCAATGCTGGCTGACAACATCCACAAGCTGTTCCTTACAGCTTTATGACACAAACAAATCTGTATAATTTGTGTCGTCTTTTATGGACAGCAACAAAAAAATCATTCCATATGTTTGTTTTGAAAAGAGAATCCTACAAAACTTTACAGACATCAGATTCAGATCTAACTTTGCCATGTCACAGATGAGTTAGTCCTCCGTCTTCAGCCATCCCAGTTCCAAAAAGAATGTTGAGAGAGAATCTATGATGTGTCCATCTACCTGGTTAAGTTAACCTGGAGGTAGTAGTAAATCAGCTAATCAACATGAAGTCCTCTTTTTCTTATAACCAAATAACACCTGTCATGTTATTAGCAGGTTTACCACTTGGTATAGTTGAAGTTAACCAGGTTCATCGCTTAATAACAACTGTCTCGCAACACCCCCTGAAGATCTTTTTTTCCCCATGATGAGCTTCCTGGTTCTAGTAATCCTGTCGAATGTTCTCCTTGTTCTCGTCTCCTTGCTGCTGTTTCAGTTGGCCCACCTCGTTCTCCATGTGCACGATGGCCCGCTCAATCTCATAGTTTTTGCTGACCAAAGACACCCAGCTGAAAGAGAAAGACAACATGTTAGGACATTGACGAACTGTTTACAAAATGGTAGCTTTTCTCTGGGGCTATGCATTACAATGCATTCCATTTGACTGATGATTTTCATCCAGACCAACTTGCATTATTATTACTACATTATTTTAATTACAGTCCCTGAAGCAATGACTGGTCAGGTATGTTCCTTAAAATAACTGTAGCCACAACACAGTCAGAGTCTTCCCATTTGTAAGGGTGGGTTTCAAAGTTGCAACCATCTGATTGAAAATACCAACTCTCCATATAATGATTAGGCAAAAGCTGCCTGTTTTTTAATGGCATTAATCATAACATCAATGGAAATCTGAATATTTCACAGCAAAACTCACTTGGACTCCAGTTCTCTGAGTTTGGCTCCTCCAGCGAGTTGGTCGTTTTTCCGTTGCCAGTTGAGATCCTGAATCTGCTTTCTGCGAGGTGTGAGAAATACAAAGAAATGAGCTGCCAATGAAACTAATAAAGACTAGAAATGAATACAGAAACAAGAGTCACAATTCTTACCTTAATTTCTGTAAATCCTTTTGAGCGGATTCGATCATGAAGGCCAAAGTGCTGCAAATGTAAAGACGCTCATAAGTTATTTCACACACTCTCTCCTTCCCGCTCAGACATCCGGACAACCCCAATAACATTACAAAACTCTTAAGTAACTAAACTATTAACTAAACTATTAAGACAATGTGGTGCGCCCCTGGGTATTATAGTTCTACCTCACAGGTGCCCTATCCAATAAATATACATTTTTTAAAAAATAAAACCTGTGTCATATGGTGCCCCTAAACTGGTTGAAAATGGTTGGCGCCCCTGGGCACTGTGCCTTTATGGATAATCCGGCGATGCTACTTACTCATTGTATGCCTTCCAAGCGTTGGTTCCGTATTTGGCCATGAGGTCTAGGTTCTCTATGCGGACTGCCTGATGTTCCAGTTGGGCCATGGAGTTGTTGACGCACTCCTGCCACGCCGTGATGTCATTCTTCTGGCCAGAGGAGGGAGCCGGAAGCTCGTACCTGGAAAGATGCAACACAAGACATATGGAAATTAAAAGAAGAAAAAGAAAAGAAAATGCTCCACATTAACCAGGAGGAAAGGCTAAGCTTTGATACATAGGGCACTCAATCTGATCAATAAAAAAGATACATGAAGAACACTCCATGTACAATACATTTGGGGAGAAATGCATGGTAGAAGGTACATATAAATAAAATCACAATTTATCTTTCACAGTAGCGCTTCTTTTCCACACTGTACCTTTTCATGCTAAGCAGTTCCATGGGCTGGCGTGCTCCAAGTCTTTCAAACTCATTCCGCATGATCTCGGTCTGCAAAATCAGAAATTTACTAATGAGATATGTTTTAAGCAGAGCTCTAAATTAACATCAGCCAAATGCTGGTGAAAATTCAATTTGGCTGATTATAAGATACCAACTTACTAGCCACTTTAAGCCACTAGAGAGGGTGTGTTTGGATAGTAAGATTAACATTCTACTAGCCATTTTGGCTAGTGGTGAAAAAAGTCAGTTTAGGGCACTGTGATTGATTTTAAGTATTGTGCATATTACTGTTGGTAGTGCCTTCAACACCATTTAGCCACTCCTGCTGAGTTACAAACTGCTGCAGATGGGAGTAGAAAAGGGACTGGTGATCTGGATAACTAACTACCTCACTGGCAGACCCCAGTTTGTCAGGCTTGGTGACCACCATACATCAGGCTGTGGTCAGCAGCACAGGAGGGCCACAGGGAACGGTGCTCCCCCCAGTGCACACACACGCGCGCGCGCACACACACACACACACACACACAGTATATCACGAAAGTGATTACACCCCTCACAGTTTTTGCAGATTTGTGAGTATATCTTTTCATAGGAAAGCATTACAGACATTTCACTTTGACACAATGATTAGTGACCTTTTAACAACATATTTAACCGCTTAAATGTCTTGTTCACTCAGAAAAAAACAACATACAGCCATGAGCCATTAATGTTTGAACATGTACTCACAAAAGTGAGTACACCCCAGATTAAAATCCGGTAGAGAAGGGGCTGTGTTGGCTCGAATCGTCTCAAAATGAAAAGGGATTAAAAGGGAGGTCGTCAGTGTGCATTTCAACCTTTCTTTGCATTGAACGTCTACATTTTGAGCGTGCACCTGGCTTAAATAGATTGGTATGAGATTTGAATGCAATCCTATGGAGAATATCATGATCTGCTTCAGTTGTCACGGTGCATGTTGACATACATGTTTCTTTTAGGTGTATTTCAGATTGCCAATGTTGACAGCATCCATGCATCCCCAAACCATGTCAGTCCCACTACCATGCTTGGCTATTGAGAGGATACACTGTTTTTTGTAAAACTCACTTGTTTACCACCACACATGCTTGACACCATCTTAAGTAAATTTGTCTCTTCAGATCACACAACATGGTTCCAGTGATCCATATCCTTGGTCTGTTCATCTCTCTTGAGACCAAGATAAACAAAAGGTCACTAATCATTGTGTCAAAGTGAAATTTCTGTAATGCTTTCCTTTGAAAAGATATACTGACAAATCTGCAAAAACTGTGAGGGGTGTAATCACTTTTGTGACAAACTGTATAAATACTCATCTACACGCCCCAACCCCCACCTCTTGGACTCCTTTCTCTACCCACTACACCATACTTCCTCATCCCCTGGGATAGCTGCTCTGTAATACCTTGGAGTTTTTGAACTGCACTGAGAGTCTTTACATAGGACAATAACCCAGGACAATCACTTTTACTGCAATGAGCATTGTGTGTGTGTGTGTGTGTGAGTGTGTGTGTGTGTGTGTGTGTGTGTGTGTGTGTGTGTGTGTGTGTGTGTGTGTGTGTGGCAAACAGAGGCCCGATGTTGACACGCAGCAAGCACTAACAATCTCACCCATCGTGACTGCCGTCGTTAACGTAGAAAAAGGAATATGGAATATTGGAATTGAAAGTACTGTTCATGTATGTGTGTGTGTGTGTGTGTGTGTGTGTGTGTGTGTGTGTGTGTGTGTGTGTGTGTGTGTGTGTGTATAAGAGAGAGAGTGTGGGTGTGTGTGTAAGTGAACTGATGTAAGGCTTTTTGCTATACTCAAAATTTTGCTCTATGTTTACTGCCATATGCAATAATGTGTATTAGGTATTTGTGTGTGTTTGGTATTTGTGTATCAGACACCTTAATTTCGTTCGGGATTAATAAAAGTAGTATTACTCTACTCTACTCGCAGTGTGTTATGGCTGTGTACATACTGCAGAGGTCGTGTATGTCAAGTCTAATGCGCTTACTTCAAAAGCAGAGAAGTCAGGGGTTGGCAGGTAGCTCAAGTAGTTTTTGGTGGGTCTGTATCTTCTCGTCTCTTCTTCGACCAGGGCAGCAGCCTAACAAAGACGAGCATGTTACTTGATTTAGTTTAAGTAGACTGGTCAAGAATAATTTAAAAAAAAACGGATAATGCTTTTCAAGCCACTTCGGCTAGCTAGCCCTCATAGCACTGTTGTGCATGTGGATCTATAGGTTATTCACAATGGATGTAAAACAGTTGTGAGTCGTTAGCAAATGAACTTACTGTAAATCTACACATAACAAGCCCATCATATCAACAACGTATACAACTCCAAAACATTATGAGAAAGAACTTTGAATTAGATAGTTCTACAGGATTCCCTGATTGACGCTCCCAACGCAGGACGCTCCCCTGTCGGCTCGCTCCCACTAGCTAGACTATGATAATCGGTCCCACCGCCATATAACGGAGCCAGTTATCTTTTTGATGTTACTTTTTGGTTTCTAACCCTAACCCTAACCCTAACCCTAACCTTAACCCTAAACCTAACCCTAACCCTAACTCTAAAACCTAACCCTAACCCTAAATTGCTTGTATGTGGCAGTGTATGATAATACGTGAAATATAATCGGGTGGGACTACACGTCCGGGAGGGATAGAAACACCTGGGACTGCACGTCCGGGAGCGATCTCAGTTGGGAGTGTCCATCTACCACCGTTCTAGAGCTAGCTACATGACGTCCAGTGAGGCAAGGAAAGATCACTATAAATTCATTCTCCCGGGACATCAGCGGATTTCTCAGATTACAGCGCACACACACAAACACTTCAGGCATACACTTACCGCCTCTCTGACTCCAGCTGCATCATATCCCTGATCAAAATAAGGTAAAGCATCTACAAAAACTTCACCGGCCACAGCAAACGTCCCTGCCATTTTTTCCAGCGAGACTTTCTGCATTCACAGCGCATGCGTAACCTCTTCATTCTGTTCAGGTTTGTGGTAGAGCTCGTAAATGACTGCCCTCTGCTGTATTGGAGTAAAAATGGTTTTGTTTTCCAGGACAACAAATTGGCAGACTGTTTAGCCATGAAAAGTGGAACAAAAAAGGCCAGCACCATATCAAAGACTGATAAACCTCATATCTGCCAAAGATCCACAGAAGAGTGACGTGCACATCTAGCTATGAAGGTTTCAGATGGTCATGTGTTGAAACCTGTAATGATCAAACATACACCCAGTAACTGAAAATATAAATGGGCATGATTGTATTACTTTTCCACGTCAGCCAAAATATGGGAAAGGCATTTTGAATGAACGTATTTATACACTCCGAAAAAGTTTTCAATAAAGACAGACGTAGACAGTTTCACAGTGTTGCATTAGGAGATTTATTTGGAATGTTTTACAAGCAATTGGTAATGGCAACACAGTATATGTAGAAAAAACTGTACAGACGTTTTTGTACTGAAATGCTGTTAGACAAAACACCAAGGGTTGAAGTCCATGTCTGATGGCAAGTGTCATAAGTGTGAGATGATGACTTGAAGTCAGCTGTTATAAATAAATACAAAGAAATGTAAAAACCTAAGTATAAAATACTCCAATTGGTTTATTTTGAAATAAAAAACCTTGTCCACTTTTCCAGTTCATTAGATTATTACTTATAAAACACAAAAACATCAAACAGTGTTAACATAGACATTATGTACAAGGCATAGGGCAGGTTAGTAAGAGAGGCATGAGCCACGTTCACAATTGAGCAGGGCTGTGTAGCACTGCACAGCAGCGCTGAACCCTGAACAATATGCTGCAACATCAACACGTAGATGGATATTCCAGAGATCAATGCACGCTGCTCAAATGCGAACGTGGCTACAGACAACTCTTAAGTTAACTCTTAACCCATAGCAGTAGCTTTAACTCTTACAATCACATACAACCCCCAACCAGTCTCTCTTGCTTTTAAAAAAATAATACAAGAAATCCAATTCCAGTTTCATTCCAATTGCACTGACACTCCTGCAGGGAGTTTACATAATCTTTTCTCTTCTTTCTCTTCTCGTTTCTTTATTACTCCTCTTTTCTGTATCACCTCTCTCTTTTAATAGTGAGGTCTGCTCGGTGCTTATCCAGCCCAGACAGGGTGTTTGTTTGCTCTTGTTTTATTTAGACTGAACCCAGATCAGTTAACTCAATAGTAATAAACCTCCTAATGGAATAGCCCGCCATTGCGTCTTTTTCTAGCAAAACAAATCAACAGGACTCTTCTTTTAGAAGGTTTACCTCTAACTCCCAGTTAACATACTCAGGTCCATAGATATACACTCACTGTCCATCTAGACATGTCTATGCCCGGGTGCCCGGGTCAGTGACCAGTAAACCTGTGTACTGGACTTGTGCTTTAGCTTCTTTACAGGTTTGGATCAGTATATTCCTCAGCTGTGTCAGCTCTGGTTATAGACTCCATCTTGTATTCACAGGGACCACCAGCAGTCTCCTTGCTGGTTGTCATGGATACACGATGCATCAATGATTCCGTACAGCCTCCTCCTCCTCCAGATGCTGGACCATCACTTCTTTTGTAGGAATTTCATTTTGTTGCCTGCATCAAAAATAGCAAGGCACTCAATGAGTGTTCAATGAGTAATCACACAT
>NC_085866.1:33977467-34002467 GCF_034702125.1 Engraulis encrasicolus | reverse complement strand
TACACATAAAAAATGTAAAGTTCTCATGTAAAGTTGACTGAACTGTAACTCAAAAAATTGATTGTACTCGTCACCCCGCTAAGACAGGGGCAAGGGACAGGGCCAGGTAGAGGCAGAATGGGAGAGAGGGGGACAGGGAGGAAAGAAGGGAATAACAGAGGGCCATTATTGATAGACGAATTATTTATAGGAGAACTTAATGAATGTCAGTCTTTGACATACAGTTTTTAGCTTCTTAGCTATTCACTGCATGGCTTTACATAATACAGTAGCTAGTGGATTAAAATGTATGGATGACAGCGAAGACAGATGCACTGGTCTCTCTGATTCCAAATATAAGTAAAATGTTGCTATTATACTCTTTTTTTTTTCAAATGATCAAAAAACACTGTCGGTCCAGTAGGCTAATTATCCCCGGCCACGGCCCTGTCAGTTAGCCCGACGAGCCACACCCCCTCTTGAATGGAGACGGAGAGGGTCTTGCTTATCAAGCTACCTGCTAGTAGATTTTATACCACCAAGAATTGAAGTTCCTTGAAAATACGAGCACCCTGGAGCTCCGTAGGCGTGTGCGCGCCCACTCTTTGCCGTCAGTTTATACAACGCTGTAAACAGCCTCTGAACAGCGAATCATGCGATTAACCTAATCGCAACCTGCACCAGTTTTTGCACGAGTTTTTGCACGAGCCCCAGATAAC
Organism: Engraulis encrasicolus; assembly: GCF_034702125.1. Lineage (NCBI taxonomy): Eukaryota > Metazoa > Chordata > Actinopteri > Clupeiformes > Engraulidae > Engraulis > Engraulis encrasicolus. The sequence goes on along the minus strand of NC_085866.1, from coordinate 34,001,769 downwards.
TTTGGCGACAAAGTAGGCCTAACATGGAGAAACTGCTTTGTTTTTCACGCTATATGGTCATTTAAAGCGTGCGCTGGGGGATTTTAGACAGGATATTTCTTCGCACGCGCATCGTTGTGAAAAGCAGAGTAAAACGCACCGCTCATATCGTCCCGTTGACTGTCAGGATTTGGCAATTTCCAAATTTCCAGAATTTTGGCTTAAAATATGGGAATTTTCCAGAATTTTGGTAGCTCAAAGTTGACAGGTATGGTTTAACGTCAATGGGTGAGACTGACTTTGGTCCAATCATTTTAATGTTTTCAACCCACAAATATCATATTCTATTGTGTTATCCAGGTGAAGGAGCACGCCAGAACAGTAACATGTGCAGTGTTGTGATGGCGTTGAAAGCAGCTCCAGGCAAACAAGCAAACACAACAGACTTACTCAGAGTTATGCAATGCTCCTGTGACTAAACAGAGCTGACAGGTCTCAACATGACACCACACCTCTCTCACACACACACACACACACGTACACACACACACACACACACACGTACACGTACACGTACACGTACACACACACACACACACACACACACGTACACACACACACACACGTACACACACGTACACACAAACACACACACACACACACACACACACACACACACACACACACACACACACACACACACACACACACACACACACACACACACACACACACACACACACACACACACACACACACACTGCAACAATAAAAAAACATGATCAGCCTACATACCTGGCGTACAAACTTGTCTGCGGATAGATCTACGATGAGCACCTGGAAAACAGGACGAGACAGGGGGACATGTGAGAGGCTTGGTTTGGTTTATTTGGTATTGTGTGTCTTCATAGGCGTGACTTTGTGTCCTAGGTGGAATGCTGGCTTCAGATCACCCTTCAGATCACCAGGGTAAGACCAGGAGGACAAAGGCATTTCAGTTGATGCAGGGTGTCTACAGGTTTGACCAAGTCAAAATTAAGACATTTTAAGACTTTTCAATACCATTTTCCAAATAAAATTAAGACCAACTCGCAGCGTTTACAGGTTTTAGCAAGTCAAAATTAAGACATTTTAAGACTTTTCAATACCATTTTCCAAATGAAATTAGGACCAACTCGCAAGATCATACACAGGTTCAAATGAAGCACAAAAACCAATTGGTTATTTACATTGTAGCCGTTTGAAAACACAAAACTATACACAATGAAACTTTACACTAAATAAAATTCAATAATGCGTTCTAAATTACACTACATGGCTACAACTCCCGATTTCCGTCGCGAAGTTCATCACATGGCTGACATAATTATTCCTCCCTAAATTAAGCTCCACAAATTTTAGACATTTGGGTTGAAAATGTAAGACAAAATAAGACTTTTCAAGGCCTTATTTGGCGAAAATGAAATTTAAGACTTTTTAAGACTTTTAAAGGACCCACAGCCACCCTGGTTGATGCCACCGATCTGGGACCGCTAGACTGCACTGGCCATTTCAAACTGCTGGGTTTCGTCGCCCCACAATCATGGTGACTTTTTTCGTCACCAGCAAAAATGGCTAGCAGATGTTAATCTCACCAGCAAAACACACACTCACTAATGTGTCAACGTGCTTAGTAAGTTGGTCTTTCCCATCAGCTAAACTGAAATTTCACCAGCATTTGGCCGGTTGGCTGGTGTTGATTTAGAGTTCTGCAATCATCCCTTGCCCCAGTGTTTCCCAACCTTCTTTTGTCTTGAGTTACCCTATACGCCTTTTGTCATACCATGATGAGTACCCCCTCTTTCATGCTCTCTGCCTCTGTCCCAAAGTGACTATGCTTCTTACATTTTTCATTAACTTTTTCCATTTACCCTAGTCTACAGGGTCCTTAGTGGTACAGGACACATATTCCTGGTTGGGAACCACTACCTTATGTTTAAGAGCTTACAACAAAGTTAAGTGTAACATAATACATTCCTATGGGAGCGCATGGGAAACAGTTCCAATCTTCATGATGAGGGCGTGCCTGTACTCTGTATGACATCCCTCAACACTCTCTGCATACAGCACCGTCGCTACTGTCAGCTGTCACAGAGCTACTGTCACCCGCTGCAACCCCGATCACCTTGGCTGTCACCAAGCCAAATCTGTGAAACCTCAAGTGAGATACGGTCACAGCTTCATGTCACTACTAGTCCACCCCTCAAAGCCAAGGCAATCTGAAATCATTACCTAATGTTGCCACGTTTTTGCATTTGTCATCCAGCGCAAATTGAACAATAAACAAAAATCCATCAAGACAACTCCAGACATTACGGCACTGAAAAATGCTGACCTGCCAAAAAGTCATTAAGTTTCCATTCTAAATTAAATCCTTTTCCACAGCTGTATGTCTGTGTAAGCAGCTTACTATATGTGTTGACTGACCTTAATGTCAAAATAATTCATTGTTTATATTACTTTGACATTAGGCAGCTTCTAAAAATAAAAAAAGAAACACCAGCAGATGGCAGTGCAAGTGATGGGTGTGACGGGTGTCGATGAGAACACAATATAACCCAGACACACAGACACAGACACAGACACAGACACAGACACACGCACACACGGCTGATGTGACCGCCAGGGTAATGCTGCTCATAGCCTGACCTCAGACTGCACGAGTCAAGGCCACTCAGTGCTTGCGGTGGTGGTGGTGGTGGTGGTGGTGGTGGTGGTACTGGAGGAGGAAAGTCTGTGGAAAAACTCTGCTGAGTGTTTTGTAATGGAGGGCCCTCTGAGACCATGACAACAGCTAATCGGATTGCATTGATTTGGCAGTCGTCAACTTCGTCGACTCCTGGCCGAGTTTACCACACGGAGCAGGGAAGAGGAGGAAGAGGAGATGTGTGTGCGTGAGTGTGGGCCTGCCTGTCCGACATTGTTCTCTTGCTCACTGCATAGCTCATTACCTTCCCGTTCTTTGGGATCGATTCCGTATCTCTACTCAACTCTCCTACATCGGCTGAGAGTTTAATTGTTGTGTTGCCTACGCCGTGCACTAAAGTTAACGATAGAACATTTACAGATTCAGCCTATTTGTGTGTGTGTGTGTGTGTGTGTGTGTGTGTGTGTGTGTGTGTGTGTGTGTGTGTGTGTGTGTGTGTGTGTGTGTGTGTGTGTGTATGTGTATGTGTGTGTGTGTGTGTGTGTGTGTGTGTGTGTGTGTGTGTGTGTGTGTGTGTGTGTATCTGTATGTGTGTGCGTGTGTTTGTGGGAGTGGAGTGGGAGTGTTTTTTTAAACACTGTATGTGTATGGTACATGTGTATGTACTGTAGTTTGTAAACTGACCTCTTCGATGGGCAGTTCCAACAGTTCTGGTAACGAGGGAGAGAGCGCCCCCATCAGGAAGGGTGTGGGAGAGCAGCTGATGTCCAGCATGCTGGCAGGCAGCACGGGCACAAAGGTGTGCTGCCAGGTGAAGGGGTACAGCAGCGCCAACGCAGAGTGGGCAGACCGAGACAACGTGCTGCCAATGGAGACACAGGACAGGGACAGGGACATCAGTAAATGTATGTACTTATTTCAGGGACAATTGGGTAACATCAATCAATTAGCATTAATTAGTCACTGACTATTTCTCATCATTAATACATATACAGTGTTGCCAGTTAGTATTGGCACCCTTGAAGTTTAAGCACATTATGGGACATATCTCCAGACAATACATAATAAGGTCAACCCAACCATGATTTTTCTATAGATAGCTTGTGGTTGATACTAAATGTAAAAATGATCAACAGCATTAAATACTAAACTACGAGAGGGAAAAAATTGAAGAAGTTAAAGCTCCCGGAATCACTGGTATTGGCACCCTTTTCTAGATACCGTTGTGGAAACCTAATTTGACTAAAATAAGGTAGATAACAAATGGGAATCACCTTTGACCAATTGCTTTTGCCCATATGATATGAATTAGGCAAGGATTTTTTATATTTGTGCTTTTAAAAAGCACCTGTTACATCTTGTGCGTCCTTGACAAATGTGAAGACAGAGGAGCTGCCTGAGGACACCAGAAATACTATTATTTGCAAAAACAAGACCTCCAAATAATAAATGGTCATCTCAAAAGACCCTTTTCAACACTGTGTTGTGTTATTCAGAAATCTGCCAAACGGGGAGCTGTAAAGAACATCCTTTTAATGTGGGGGTAAGGTAAGGAATTATGATAGAAGTCTGTGGAAGTCGGTGCAAATAATGACAAAACACAGGGTCTAACATCTACAGACCCGAAGGTCAACTTTGAACTGTTTTGGGTAGTTTTTTTCAATAAGCACCCCAAGTTAAACACTACACAAAGTATTGGTTTTTGGTTGGAGGCCAAGGCAGACAGCATTGCTTCATAAAAGTCATAAAAGGGAACACCAGAAGTCTGTATAAGAGAATACAGGGAAAGCACAGTCGTTTTAAGAATAGCTCAAGGTCAGATGAAGCAATAGTACAGCTTTTCAGTGATGCACACACACAATATGTTTGCATATTCTGTAAGAAAGTCTTTTAGGAAAAGGACACCCTACAAAAAATCAAGCATGGTGTCAGATCCATAATATTATGTCATCCCATTGATGCATTAGGTATTGGAGGCTTTGACCATATCACAGGTATCATGACAGGCATCACAGGTATCATCATTTACAGGAAAATGTGTAACCATGTGCAAGAACACTTGTTTGAGGTAAAGATCATGTTCACTCCAGTGAGACAAAAACCCAAACCACGTCCAAATGCACACATCAAAATGCCACCAGAGAAGTGCAAGAAGCTTGGAGACGAATACCAAAACCTTTGGAGGCTGCTATTGCTGTCTAATGGTGTGAAACCAACCCGTTAAGGAGGGGTGCCAATATTCATGGACATGTCCTTTTTCATGTTTTTACTAGAAATTACTAAAATACTACTACTTTTTTACTATTACTACTTTTTTTACTAAAAATACTTTGCTATTCTAAATATCTTCGGACCTTCAATTAAAAGATCCTGTTGGTAAAAGTTGCTTATATTTCCATTTATTTCTGGATATATCGCACCTGTTGTAAATAAAATGAAGGGGTGCCAATACTAACTGGCGGCGCTGTATATGTTCATGTTTTTTAAGACAGCCAGATATCCCGAAATACATAAAAGAAACAAGAAGGGAGGTAAGGTCACAAGAAACAGAGGGAAAGTGAGGGGAGAGATCAAATGTATTTAGCACTTTCCTTTGAAATGATGAATAGGATTCCTTTGACATGAATAGGATTCCAGTGCACATTCCTGACTACAGTGCTCCCCCCCCCAAGTGTCATTTCTTTACATATCTGGTGATCCCCCTGCCTTTGTATTTTAATGAAAAGCAGCATGACCTTCATTAACGAACTGAATTATAGAATGGGTGTGGGAGAGTGAATATCCCCGGGCATCCGTCTGAATTATAGCCACACGCCATCTCACATCGACCAAAGTCACAACATTATGCACAAAGACCTTATTGTTCACCATAGCTGTCCATCCCCCTCAATAAGCCACAATACCTGTCTAAACCACAAGGGTTTCCCCCAGCACTTCACAGTCACTGACCTTGACAAGGTCCCCTTAAATCAGTGGTTCTCAACCTTTTTTTGAATAAAAACCCCCTGGACCTCATCATCAGCCTCCCAACGCCCCACTGACCTCAACATAAGCCTGCCAACGACCCCCGTAGTATTACAAAATAAAATAGACTAATGCGCAATGGCAACTAAGCACCGCCCCTCTCAGCTATATCCTTCTCAACTCCCCCTTGGTGGGCTGTAGTGGCCCTGTTGAGAACCACTACCTTAGATAACGATTTTGTATTGGCTATTTAAATTTCTGAAGTTGCTTTACAAAAATATATATAATTCATATCATATTTTGTATGGAATGATGATGACATTCACATGATTGTGATACCGACTAACCCTCCACCTACCGCTTGACTAAAATACTGGGAAACACTGATATCTGATATGAATTGTACGACCTTCATGAACTCTATACTCAAAACTGTTATACACAGACATCATGGCCAAAAATATGGAGAACCCAAACAAAGTAATCTTTGTAACTTTAATATGATAAAGGAATTTATTATGTTAGACAGACATTTCTAAGAAGCTGTTTGAGCAACTCTTTCGTACTGAACATTCATTGACTGAAATTTAATTCAAAACTTGACCTTTCAAGTAAATAGCCGAGGAAATGTTCCAGAAGACTGAACTTCAGCCGATGTCAAAATGTAACCAATGTTGACATTGTAAGAACTGTAACTGAGTGTGTATAGGTTAAGCACAATTATATTGGCACACACATCTGTTACAGTAATTCCTGTTATCCCTTTGGTTACCAATCCCTAAGGTATCAAAGTGTCCAATGCTGGTGTTGTACCTGAGCTTGTCAGCGATGAAGATGACTCTTCTCTCCAGCAGCAGCGATGCGAAGACCTGGAGCAGGTGAGCCACGCTGAGGCACTCCAGCAGGCTGTCAAAGTCCACATGCTCCAGCCGAGAGTCCACCGGTCGACACAGCGTCAGCACCTACAGCACACCACCACAGTTACTCACTACTATTCACTCACATTTCGTTGCAAAGGCTGCACTACAAATTATTTTTTTACAAACATGTTTAGGAGTAACACAGTGGTATGTATAAAACACAAAACTTCCTTATTAGAACACAATACAATTGTGAGCATAAAACAATGACCCGTTTCAAGTAGTGCTCAATTTTTGTATGACTATGAATAGGACTGTAATAAGAGTGTACAAACAATATACTATAGTACAAAGTACTATACAGAGCAGTCATGGGTAAGCGGTTAGAGCAACAGATTTGTAGCCCAAAGGTTGCTGGTTCGACTCCCGACCCGCCATGTTGGTGGGGGGGGGAGTATTTAACCAGTGCTCTCCCCATCCTTCTCCATGACTGAGGTACTCTGAGCACTGTACCGCCCCGCCACATTGCTCCCTTTTGGGTGCCATTGGGTGCTGCCCCCTTGCACCGGTGAGGCATAAATGCAATTTTGTTGTGTGCAGTGTTCACTTGTGTGCTTTGGAGTGCTGTGCCCCAAAGACAACGGGAGCGCGGTGCGGACCAGCAGTGAGATTGGGGCTAATGGGAGTTGGAGTTTTCCAGTTGGACTCTCACTTTCACTTCACTTTATACTGTACAGCCATGCACACCACATGAACTGGATTTTGTTTCCTTTCTTTACTCGTCTGGCTGGGTTAAGTTGTTTGTGAATGTCCTTTGACTTTGCACAGCTCCAAGCTCTCCAGCTCTCCAGAGAGAGAGAGAGAGAGAGAGAGAGAGAGAGAGAGAGAGAGAGAGAGAGAGAGACAGAGAGAGAGAGAGAGAGAGAGACAGAGAGAGAGAGAGAGAGACAGAGAGAGAGAGAGAGACAGAGAGAGAGAGAGAGAGAGAGAGAGATTATGCCATACCTCATTCCCTGAGCCAGGTAGGAAGCTCTTGACGGTGATGGTTCTGCCCGGGGCAGGGAAGGGGGCCTCCATCACGCTCCTCATGAAGGGGTAGACGAGCGCAGGGGAGATCTCCCTCCTCCTTTCCACCTCCACCAGGATCTATTGGGGTGGCAAAGGCATGGTAGGTCCAAGGGTTCAATACCGCACGGGCCTACTGGGCCCAGGCCAAGGGGCCCAAGAGTCAGACGACCGTAAAGCCCAAGACTCTATATTCTCATATTCCGATAAAAACACATTTTTAACAACTGTATTTTCACATTTTCTCGGGGTGCAACCACCCAAACCCCCAACCACATGCACTCACAGGTTGCATCGTCACGCCTGGCCTAAAACCCTGAATCATTTTGTTAACTAGCAACACCCACTGAGGTGGGGGGTTTTCTTGTCAGGCCAAGGGGCCCATAGAGTCATAATCCATCCCTGGTTAAGTCGCTCTAGGTCAGCAGTAAATGGCAGAATATTTACACTTCACTGTAAAAAAAACAACGTGACAACAATGTGTCTAAAACTCCTCCTTTATATGGATTTCAACTAGCACATTGTTAATATGCCATCTCAAAATGCTATGATTCATTATGTTAGGATATAATGTTGTCTTGCAGGTTTGCATTTGGGTATGGATTGTAATAAGCAGCTACAGTACTAGAACTGCAGATGAAAAAAAAATCCTGCAATCAAAACTTCACTTGCAGAAGTTCTAAAAGAAGACATTGTTTCAGTGATCTGGTGCACATTACAACAAAGGCAAAGGGAGCGCAGTAAATCAGGAGAGGCCTAATGAACTGCTGACAAATTGGAGCAAAACGCTCAAGAGCGCCTGCTTCCTATTTCCTCAGGATTCATCTGCAGTCTGACACGGTGACAAGACAGCCTCTAGCCGGCACAACAGCGCTAATTTATGGTTATTGCCAATTCACACAGACACGGGGCATTAGGGGAATAAGCTCTTTCAGATCCCAGTTTCCGCCGTTTGGCAAGCCATCAGTCTTGCACACCAAGCCAAGTGAAGTGAGTCTCTTACCTTGGCAAAGAGGTTGAAGCAGCCGAGCCTGCTGACTATGCAGTGCACCTCTGGCAGCCTCTTCCCCTTGCCTACGGGCTGAGGAGGACACAAACAACACATCAGACCAGACCAGAAGTCATTAGGGCTGCATTTATTCAGCTGGCAATGGAGACGAACAACGGCAGAGAGTCAGGCAGGCAGGCAGGCAGCACGCACATGATCAACAGATATACAGGCTTAGACTTGAGCCAAGGGAAGAGAGAATCAGACACACTGTGTGCTCGACTCCTTAAGATAAATTCCACTATGGGTGAGAGTACGTAAACAGACCCTTATGCTGAAATTGAAAATGTCACTTCAGTGTGTGTATTTGTAATTAGGCCAAGCCATTCTAAATGTGTAATGCCAGCATCATTTAATTTCTTTAGCGGGAAATGAAGTGCTGGAACCAATTATGTGGTGAAGAGAAGAAAGCTGAATGTGCGCTCGTCAACTGATAAACAACACACAATTGAGGTCATTCTTTATTTCAAAGCATTTCCCTACATGAGTCATGTGTAGCACTCTGCATTCGGGAAAGAAAACAATTGGATTTCTATAAACATTCAAATAATACAGGAAAACTTGGTTAACATCAGATGACCTGTTTCAGCACTCAGTTGGTTGTCAGTTTACATCTGAAAAAATATTCTGCGACCAATTGAAGTTTGATGATCAGATCACAATGTTGTTCCGTAATAAGCTGAGTTTGATTAAAACACAAAATTAAAATTTCAAATGATACGTTATTTTGCTGCATGAGATGATATCTAATTACTATCATTACTACCCTAAAGATGACACACTCTTTTATCATGAAGAAATTGAATAATTACAACTGTTAAGGCTATTTTAGAACAGTAAATGGGAGATCAACACATTCTTCAGAGTTTAAACTAAGGACAGCTCTTTCTCTGGTGTACAAAATCGAATTCCCTGGCGCTTTCTCTGGTGCACAAAATCAAAATTTGTTTTCAAGTGCCAGGGGAACAAAAGATAGTCTAAACTATTAAGTAACTGGCTGCTTGGCCTTGAGTATAGCTGCTATATGGTTAAATTGTTTGCAGAGTGAAATGGTCCATCAGCTTAGTGACAATGAGTTCTACCCATTTATTAATGGTATGAGGGAGAATGGTCAATGTTATGCCACTGAGCTGTGAAAAGCTTAGAGAGAGAGAGAGAGAGAGAGAGAGAGAGAGAGAGAGAGAGAGAGAGAGAGAGAGAGAGAGAGAGAGAGAGAGAGAGAGAGAGAGGATGTGTCTGCCAGACACTACACACCTGTGGGCAGGTATGTTAGTGCCAGGAAGTCTTAATGTGATTTCCACACCAGGTGCCTACTCTTTTGATACAGACGCACCCTAATATGGTGTTGGTTTGGCCTTCAGGGTGCTCAAGTCTAAACTCATGTTGATGTTGAAATCACCAAACTCAGATTACCTATTCACTGACACAGATCCCACAGGCGGCAAAATAAACACCCTCAGAAAATTCACAATGTTATGACTGGCGGTTTACATTAGCCACTTTTCACTGAGTGCAATATCATGGTGACTAACATGGTGGCACAATGCAAACTTTAAGTGGATACGAAATTTGATATGAGGGTTGAGTGTTAAATGTTTCACACTTATTCATATAAATGTAAACTGGTTTGCTCTGTCTGCTCTCTCTAAGAGTCTAAATGTCGTGCCAAGGATGCGTCATGGCCAAGACGACGTCAACACACCCTGCACATGATTCACAGGGGGGGATTTCTTAGTATCAAAGACATTACAGACATGGCCTGGGATCTCATGTATTACTCATTCTTGTCAGGAAAACACTCGTTAGGCTTACAGAGACACACATGCACACAAACACATACACACACCCACACGCACACATGCGCACACACACGCGCACACACACACACACACACACACACACACACAGATGGCAAACATATGCATGCAAGAGCAAACACGTGTATGAACTTGCACATTGACACACAGACACTCACCAGGATCTTGCGACAGTACCCAAACCAGCGACTCCCATCTTCGCCCGTGAGCACAAACGAGAACGTTTCACTGCGGGAAAAAAAGGAAATTATGATCTTTCAAAACATGAACCACAGTTCTGCTGTGCACACAATAGCTAAGGGAACTCCGGACATTTGAAATGGATGAGCTCACATGAAACAATGTCACCAAACAACCTCAAACAGTTACATAACAAAGACGCCGATGATATGTAGCACAGGCTGTCGTATGGCATATTTCCGGCATGTGGTGAAAGATCACTGTCTAGGAAGAAGCCTCGGGCCTCTTTCTGTTGTCATCCATAAGGCTATGTGAGGCTACAGCCCAAAAGCGCTCCATTCAGAAATGCAGAATTCACGCTGACCTCCACTAGAAGACTTCAGATTTCTGGGCAATGGCATTCAACAAAGAAATGAAAGTGTGTCTCACAGAGTCGATGTAATGGCTTCAATTGAATTTCCATGCATTGCCCAAAATTACTTTTACTTTCTACGCCCTTTTTTTTTATTTTATAAAAATGATTGTATTGTTGTCTGTTTGAGAATATTAATAATATTATATTACTGTAGATATTAGAGACAGATATTACATAACATATACTGTATATGATATATATGGGCAGTCATGGATAAACAGTTAGGGCAACAAACAAGTAGGGCAACCAAACTGGTTTGACTACCAACCCGCCAGTTTGGTGGGGGGAGTAATTAAACAGTGCTGTTTCCCATCCTCCTCCATGACTGAGGCACCCTGAGCATGGTACCATCCCGCCGCACTGCTCCCTTTCGTGCGAAATTGGGGGCTGCCCCCTTGCACGGGTGAGGCATAAATGCAATTTTGTTGTGTGCAATGTTCACGTGTGCTCTGGAGAGCTGTGTCACAATGACAATGGGAGTTGGAGTTTCCCAGTTGGGCTTTCCTAGTTGCGTCTTTGTTCCTGACACAGGTTTGGAAGACCTCACATCGTCATGGCAGCATGCCATGGAATGTTGACTTACAGAACTTGTTAAGAAGAATGTTCAAACTAGAATGTTCAGTGCGTTACAAAAATCTGCTCAGTCTAACTTGAGACTTCAGAGAGGGCAGTTGATTCAACATGAGGCTCTGCGTTTTATCCCGCTACTGCATACCTGTACCTGAAATGGACAGCGATGACGATGTGGTGACATCAAAGATCAAGGTGGACACCAGAAAGCAAGAAAATTGGAGAAAGACTGGGAAGAAGCTGAGAAAAGAGATCAAGTGCCTGAGGAAATGGATGGCAGACAGGAGGGGGAAGGCGCCGAAGAAGGCCATCATTGGAGCCCAGGAAGAGGTGACGAAGGCTGCAGCACCAGCTAAGGTGAAGGAGAAGGCTGGAGTGACAGTGGAGAGCCGTCACAATTGTCTGATAAATATTCACCAGGCCATGGCTCACCCTAGGCAGGATGGACAAGATATTATTAATCCTGTGGTTGTGGCTGTGAGTTTGGCTAATGCTAATTCTCAGAAGAAGGAACCATGGTCACTCCCTTGCCCAACACTGAAGGGAGAGGAGAAGAGGCAAAAAGTGCTGAGCTGGTCTGACCACACTGAGGCAGCAACGATGATGTCTGACACTGTATGCAGTGTCACCCCACCTGACTCTGCTCGTTCCCGCTCATTATGTAAGTATCATGTCATAGCAACTTCCCTTTCATGAAACAACTCTATACATTTCCAATCATTCTGTTTGGTTAATTCTTACAGTTGAGTTAAGAGTCTGGTGTTATGACATTACCTAGCTGATATTTTCTATTAAATCCAAAGCGACTTACAGATATTACAGGGTATTGTTCACAGCCCCTGGAGCAATGTGGGGTTAGGTGCCTTGCTCAAGGGCACTTCAGCCATGGATGGAGGTGTAGGGAGGGGTAAGGGTGGGATGTTGTTGTGGTGTGATGCAGATGACATTGGCAACTGGCTGATTCATATCACTTTTCTTGACAGGCCATAGTCATTTGTCCCCGGAGGCACCAGAGGAGGAGAGGAGGCTGCAGCTACTGGTCTGGTTGGAGAGAAGAGGCCTAACCATCATGCAAGCAGCTGACACACTGGCTGCAGACAGCTCTTCTTTGGACAAGACAAGATCTCAGCTGGCCAAACGGGACGGCAGAAGCCCTCGGGTGGTCACTGATGGAAACCAAGAGCACAAAAGGCTGGACCACACGAACGAATCGAGAGTCCACCAGGGTGAGAAGTTGAGGCCTCTAACCCCACAACAGAAGCATATCGTGGAGGAGCAGAGTAGGCTGCAGCTGCAGAGCTGGTTGGAGGGAAAAGGCCTCACCACCATGACAGCAGCAGACACACAGGCTGCAGACAGCTGTTCTGCCGATGGCCGCCATGACACACACTTGAACAGATCGCGCCACAGTGAGCGGAGACTCAGGCAGTGGACTTCCAGTTGCTTTAGCACTCATGCTAGCCGTAGCACAAGTATTGTATTGGATGGATTACGTTATTTTGTATTGTACATGACATATTATCATAGCACATTAATCGCCATGATAGTCATCGTCATGATGACAATCTTCATCTTATTAGTTTCCGTATATTAATTTCAATAAGTAATTTTATGTTGTTATATTAATTGATATCACAAACATTATTAAGAAAGGTCTTTCTATTTTATAATTTTGTATTTTGTTGAATTATTAATGCAAATATTATTCATATTATTTTTAAAAAAAATATTTGCTTAACCAAGGATTTTGTCATTCAGTGAACAGAAAGTTAATCGATATTGCAAATCAAAGTGCAGCATTGAGGGATATCTTAGAGTCCTTTATTGAAATACTGGAGGGCGTTGATAGGGACTCTCATGCTGTGATACTTTAACACATGTTGATAACCTGCTTATGGACGCCCGCATGCACGCATGCACACACATATGTGGGCACATGCAGACACGGACGCATCTGCATGTGCACACACACGCACGCTCGCACGCTCGCTCGCACGCACGCACGCACGCACGCACACACACACACACACACACCCCTCACCTTCTGCCGTCAGCGGAGGGCTTCCAGTCTTGCGAGTCTGGGAAGCAGAAGAGGGGGATGACCTTCAGCCGGTCCTCTGCTTCCCGAGACAGACGCGACGACTTCTCAAACTGCAGATAACACAGTGATTACACAGTCATTTAAGGGTCAAATGCGCCACATTCTGAATAATTGTAAATAGTGCATCTTTTTCTGTGAAAATGTTGAAATTCTATCCATGTGGTACAAAGCAAATGCATAAAATCCTACAGAAAAGCAATAGAACGGAACAGTAAATGTGCAGCATACTGACAAAACAAACAAAAGAGGGTACATTAAACCAAAAGTACCAATTTAGCATGTGTCGTTCCTGTGTTGAGAATCCTGTCATACTTTTTCTTGTAACACAGGCAACTGATTAACTTGTCCTGAGCGCTCATTTCCATGAGTAGAGTCAAGAGTTTGTAACAAACAAATCTGTAACAGGAGGGCTTTTACTTTCTGGGCGCAGGGTTGACACCTCTGCAGGTTATCCACTACTTCAAGGACTCAATGTTGTTAGTTTGTCACATAAATAGACTGCATTGAATAGGTATAGGTTTTCTTTTGTTCCTGTGTCTGTGAACCTATGGAACTCAGGTCATCAACAACTACCTACATTGTAATGCCATGTATGTACAGTATGATGGCACTTTACAGCAGTGGTTTTCAAACTTTTTCCATCATTCCCCCCCTTCAGAGGGTCTGAATGCTTCCGAGCCCCCACCCCCCCCTCGCAACAGCAGTAGGCCTACTCGCACAAACTGATTTTGCGATCGCTGCACATAATCAAAGGAAAGGTGACTGGTGGAGATTAAACAAAGAGGGACTGCAGTCGAATGTAGATGTGTGTTAATTTCCTATGCTATTCAAATTCATGACAATTAATAATATAATGTTGGTGAGGGCTTTAAACGTATTGACTTATTGGCGGGACAGGAAGTCATTTCCTAGGGAGGAAAAAGTCCAAAATCAGATGTCACACGCCCCCCTTGAGATGCCTCCGCGCCCCTGCAGGGGGGCTTACGCCCCACTTTGAGAAACACTGCTACAGTATGTCTGTATGTGGGTTTTTTTTGCCGTCATGTGTATCAGTGGTGTGTGTTATGCGGCAGCTATGTATATCCAAGACAAATTTCCTTCGGGACCAATAAAAAGAATCTTGAATCCTGAAAGTATGGCATGCGGTGAAACAAATCGCAAGATGTGGTGAGATAGGAGAAGACGTATGGTCTCACCTTGGTGGGGAACTGTTGTGTGACGACTGGGCTGTAGGTGTTTCCGGTAGGAGCCTTTCGGAGCGACACCACTACAAAGAGCTGGAAGAGCTGCTGCTGCTGCAGCTGGATGAGGTCTTTCTCCAGCGTGCGGTAGCCAGGCCTCCTCCTCAACGTAGACTGCTTATACACCAGCCTGTGCAGACCGTCTGACATCACACACAAGGACAATTCACAATGTGATACAGCCGAATTGACACAACAATAACCAAGGAAATATCATGTGAACATTGACTGTGTGCGCATGTGCATGTGTGTGTTGAGTGTGAAACAACAAAAATGTCAAAATGACAATGAAGTGTGCGTGTGACGTGTGTGTGTGTGTGTGTGTGTGTGTGTGTGTGTGTGTGTGTGTGTGTGTGTGTGTGTGTGTGTGTGTGTGTGTGTGTGTGTGTGTGTGTGTGTGTGTGTGTGTGTGTGTGTTACCAGAATGGCAATGACCAAGTTGTAATGTATTACCAAAGGCCCCGTATACCATCATAGTAGGCTATTACAGCATTCCACGGGTTGAACGGCTTCTTGTTTACAGGAAGTGTGTAGGCAACATTACACCAGAGAGCAGCAGCTGACCTAAAATAACATCAGGAAACCTACACAGAGCAAACCTGTGGCTTTCTGTCTTTACCACTGAACTCTACACTACAGTTCCCCAGTTTACAAGCAACTAGGACCCCGTTTCTCGAAGGCATCGTTGCTAACCAGTTAGCAACTTACTAGGATGGCAATGGGAAAGTGCATTGAAACCAAGTAAGTTCAGTTGCTAACTTACTGTAGTTAGCAATGATGCTGTTGAGAAACGTATCCCGGATCTCACTCGCTCCACAGATTTGACTGCTGAAGCGAAGTCTCAGCAAGTAATGAGGCGAGCCAGAGCAGCAAACGCCGTTAGGAGTAATGATTAACACAGCACATGAGGCCTCCGTGAGGCACGGGGACGAAAGGGAGAGGGAGAGGGAGAGGGAGAAGTGACTGACCTTTGCTGCCATCATCCGGGTCACTCTCCGTGCCACTCGCCTCGTCTAGTCAAGCATATAGGGAGACACAGGCAGAGGGAAAAAGAGGACTGATCGTTATACAATAAAAGAACACAGATAGGGAGCGAGACAGATAATCAATTGTTATGTATTAAGCTCATCTGAGAGATGTGCAACTGTTGATGTGGATTCCTGCAAGGAGCATTTATTGTGGTCTATGCTCACAATCATACAATTCTGCACTTTATAATAAGGAAACAACAGCAACACATTAGGCCTCTCCTGTAGTTTTGCTACTTTCACTACAGAACGCTTTTGTACACCTCAATTCAAATGGATGCATTGAATGTAAGTAACCAAGGTTATGGTTCAAAGCAGCATACAAATATCCCACACACCATCAATTGCACATGCATTTCACTGCTCACAACATTGCTCAGGGCTCACCTGAAAAAAGTTCTGAGTGATCAAAACATTGAGAGCAATCAAATTAAACGGACGGTGTGCAGGAGGATATTTGTCTAGTTTCACTGCAATGAGTAAGTGCACAGTAAACGGTTTGACCAGTTGAGTCACCATACCTCTGGCTGTTCCTTGACTCTTCACCCTCTTCCAGCCCCTTTTGGTCTGAAACACCTCATGGATCTTCACCACATACTATAACACAAAGAGAAAACAAAATGAGGTTAAGATCCCATATCAATATGACCTGCCACACAAAAAGACTGTTTGGAAATGGCATTATGAGCTGCCTACGTATGCTGAGTGGTAGGAATATGATCCATTTTCATACACACTCTATTACACCTCTATTGCACTCTCTTTTCAATACTCTGCTCATTTCTTTCACAGTTGTTATTGGCATCGGCTATGCACATTCTTCTGCACAGCAATTTGGTCTAATGAGATGCCTATAACGGGTAATTGTAGACCACAAAGACTAACTCACATATCTTAAGGAGGATTTTCCCTTTCAGTAACTAGGCTAAAATGCACAATGCACACAAGTTGACAAGGTGCATGGAAACCCAGTCACTGTCAGCTGTTTCAAAGCCTAATAGCGTCCCTACTACAGTCAGTTTTGGACTTCAACACAGAAAAACAAGAGGCCAAACCAGCTGTTTGCCTCTGGAATGGCTGCAGCATGTGTTTAGGGCAGGCGAGCAGCAGCGGAAATGAGACAGCAGCGCAACTCCAAATGTCACAACCACACACTCACAAACACAAACACACGCCATCATATGGCTGAGGCACTGGCACGCACACACATGGCACTGGCACGAGCATTTGTGTACCCATACACGCACAAATACACGCACACATACACACACGCCTGGCAAAGCCATATCCTCCTACAAAATGCCTTCTCTCACCACATCCTAGATTCTAGGCCTTAGACAGAAAAACAGTCAGACACGCAGACAGACAAGATGACCTGCTCCCCTACACCCCCGCTTCCCTACAGGAAACCCACTGCAGTGCTGCCCCCTAACTGATAACACTCACTCAACTTCTCACTCATGCCCTCCCTGCTAGCAGCATGACACATCCAGCTATGTAGGGATTCCCTAACACCACGACAGCCCTGTTCTACTAAGAGAGATGTTGTCAACAATTCAGCAGACATTTTCAAGTTAGTTGAGTGAGTGACCCATGACAATATTTAAGACTGAGATTACTTAATGAGTACGTTAGCAGGTTATTGATCTTAGTCATCTCGACAATGGAGGAGAACGTTCTTCCAAACACAAGTGAGCAGACTCAGAAATACAAAACTACTGTATCTTTTAATACTAAATACTAATACAGTACTGAAATGACACACTACTGTTCTTGATTGTGGCTGAAAATCTGGAATCGTTCTACAGACACAACGAAAAAAGACCATGATTAATCATAGCGGAAAAACACAAAGAGCTAAAACCAGCGTTGTGTAGAATGACTAACCAGTAAGTCAACGGCTTAGACAATCTGCCCGTTCATTGAGGGTTTGTTCAAATGTAAATCCCTTAACCATGGTTGAAGATATGCATGAATTACAAAGTATATGCACTTTCCAAAATAACTATGTATTGGTATGAGACACTTTTCCTACTCAATTCTCATAGACCTACTGTCTACATCCATAACACCTGACAGCAATCATCACAACCCATTAGACATCCAAGAAAGAGCATCCTAAAGAGTTCAGGTTTCACAGACTACAGCAGTTCAAAGACAAGTGGCCCGATCATCCACAAATTCAGAAGTGTTGAGAGAAATGTCTACAAACATGGTTGATTGACAAAATCTTCCAGAAATTCACTGGTCTTCCTCCTCTCACCTCACGTGGCTTAGTCCTCTCCAATCGAAAGTGGTCTTCCCCAACCTCCCTGCTCTGGAAGAGCATTTGGCCTACACACACTCCAGAGCCCACATCACCATGGCTACAGAGGTGACCGCCAGGGGTCTTAAGTGCTCCTGTGCCCCACTGAGACGGGTACACAGTCTGCCCAACCAGACTCATGTCTCCACTGCACTGACAGAGAGGGATCAGACAGCTGGATGGGTAGTAGTGTACTGTCCAGAAGAACACTGATCCAAAAAGCAGACACACTGAACAGTAGTCTTGTCTGTATAAGGGTGTTAATCCAATCGATCAAGCCCAGGCAGTATCAGAGCACATATCCAACAGTGGTACTGTCTTTAAGGATGGACATGCAGTAAGTCACCCCGAGGTACACATACAGTACATAGCACACTACTACTGGCTGTAAGACACATATCCAAACAGCCTCTAGTCACACAGACAGTTCATCACTAACAGCAGTGTGTGTGAAGGCTGGCATGCCTGCCCAATATGACACTTCACTTTAGTGGTGTAGTGTGGAGTGGAGATAAGACTGTGGTCAGCCACCAGTCTAAAAACACTCATGCCACAGCCACACTCCCTCACTCCCTTGCACTCATTCATCCCCAGCACCCTCTTCATTGCTCAACCTCTCCCTCCCTCCCTCCCACTTCTTCTCTTCTTCTATCCTTATTTTGCTCCCTGACACCCTTCCTCTTTCCATGCCTCATCCCATCAACTTGTCTCTTTGCTTCCATTTTGGTTCCACTGACGTGGGGGAGAACCTTTCTGACACATGGACTTCTTTTGAACAGTGTGACACATCCAAGAATGCAACAATGATTAATGTATTGCATTAAAGGAACAGCCCGCCCTGTTTCCCAACGTAACTATTTTTTATTATTTTTCAGACAGGACAGTGACAGTGGAAGATTACAGGAAACGAGATGGGAGAGAGGGATGGGGAAGGATCAGGAAATGACCGGGTCACCCGCGTAGCAGTGCCAAGTGCCAAGCCGTTAGAGCCACAGCTGGGCCAACTATAAAAGCCCTGATGAAGGCCAATGTTTGGCCGAAACATGTTGGCAAATTTTAATGTTCAAGTATGAACTAGCTACATTTAATTAAAAGCTTTTTAATGAAGACGAAGAGTGCCTTGGATTTCATCATACATCTCTAAGTTACGTCTAACCAAAGAGCACCTTCGCACTACAAAACAGAACGCCGAAGCCCTCTGACCTACGCCTTTGTTTTATGTTCTTCTCTGCTCTGAGATCAGTTCACATACCGCTCTGATTTGTGTCAGTTTCCACAATCAGTCTGGAGCACTGCACTATTTTGTTTGCATTTAGCAAGCTCAGCATAGCATTGAGCACCAAACAGGGCTGAAGTTAGAAGTGACCAAACACTTCCATGCTTTCCATACTTGAACTATGGTTGTGTGGCACATTCCAATTGTAACCACACAAAATTAAAAGTGCAATTTTTTTAACGAGATAAAAAAATGCCAGTAAGGTATCAATATGCAATGTCAACGTGCTCCTGTGGTGTTACTATGCCATCATGAGACGTGTTTAAAGTAAAAGTAAATTCAAGATGTAAATACAACACTAGCACATGATATCACATAGCTGTTACACCACTCAGTCTACTGTACCTAATGAGGTAGATAGTAGGGGTGTAACGATATCGAACCGAACCGACGTACCGTACCGAAAAGACCTGTACCGAATCGAACAGTGCTGTACCGAGTACCGAAAGGTTGGGCTACTCTGTTCATGTTTTTACATTATGCTGCTACTACATGCAGAGGCTCGTGCAGAACCCTGAGAGAGAATGCAAGAAAAAACAGGTATAGAGGCTTGGTCTTTGTGAAACCTTGAGGAGAAAGTACTATTTCTTACACTGATGAAATCTCCGACCCAAAGTAGCAGGTTGAATGTATTTCCTTTTTTTTCCGTTTGTATTTTGACAATATTTTGGTGAAATTAACAACGTGCTGAGGAAGAAAATGGTTTTCTACTTTGTTCCCATATACTGTACCGTAAATGTACCGAACCGTGACCCCAAAAACAGAGACATTTAACCGAACCGTGATTTTGGTGTACCGTTACACCCCTAGTAGATAGACTGTGTTGTTACTGAAAAACACTAGAAACCTAACAAGAACCAACAACAAATCTGATCCAACCACTAAAAGACAAGAACAAAAGTCTACTGGTTACTCAGATAAGTTACCTGTGTTGGAAGGAACCTGTGTTTCTTTCTATTTTAAGTTTTATTTTATTTTACTTTTGACATCTCTACCTTTCATATAGTGACCATTTTTTAACTGCATAGAAAATCGCTGTTGTTTCTTTTGGATCATGTAACTAGTCAACCATGGAAGAACTTGTGGAAGAAAATGTGGAAGAACTTGATCACTTAAAGTCTCCCTTGGTACTCAATGGCATACTGAACCAGCTAAAAGGTAACAAAATAATCCAGCATGCCAGACTGAATGCAGGCACGCAGAGAGCAGAGAGGTACCCATTAGCTCATGGCAGATCAGAGAAGAAGATAATTCAGTATAGAGAAAGACTGGACTGTTCCTTTAATGTGAAATGAGTGTTACCAAAAGTGCGTGCAAAACGCTTCCAGTACCCATTCAGACCATCCACAGTGCCTTCCTAACTGTGAGAAGTACACAGTCACTGTTTACCATCTGCAGCCTTCCCCAAAAAGACCAAAGTCAGCACCTCACCCCCACACAGGCTCACCACCACACTTCCAGATGGGGTGTACTATATGACCCCATATGAACCCTTCCTCACTTCGTCTTTGGGGGTAGCGCACACTCAAAGGGCTCAGAACGAAGTACTGTCATCACCACGCACCAAACCCTGCAATCACATTGAGGGTTTACATATGACTTCAAAGCAGCCGGCACTACTTTGATGGCATCGCCGAGTAAGTCCTTTAAACGCAATAATGACGGGTTCGCTGAATGACGACCACCAAAAGAGAGCTTCCAGTTCCCTTAACTATGACAGTACTACACTACTATGATATTGCACAGAGCTCTGTGCAATATCATAGTAGTGTAGTACTGTCATAGTTAAGTATTGCCATAAGATATTACACCATTCTACTGTACTGCACCACGGATTAAGAGGGTGGTACATTCACATCCACATCCACAAGTGCAAAATGTCCAGCCTTTCTGTAATTCACACCTAATATATAACACATGATCGCCACAACAATTACATGCATTACTGAGACACACCTGTGCTCTTTTCTTGTAAAGCGTCAAAGAGTATAGAAAAAAAAATCAATTTTCTTCTTTATCAACAGATTTGTGACAGTGACAGTAGTGTGTGTACTTGACTTCCTTCTAGAGCAGGGATGTGCAACTCAAATGCGTAGCCTCTTAGTGCAGATGGGGCCTATTCACTATTTGCTGGAAACACTCAACTACATTATAACAAAATTGCTATGCCATTACTGAGAGCCTTAAGTAACAGATTAAGACATGGCCATTACAATTTTAGTGACAGTAAGATTATAAAGTAGTCTCTGCACTATTTAAGTATTAAGCGCATGCACAATTTCACAGCATTTTTAAAATAAATACTGAATTTGGCCCACAACGTCATCCCAAATTTTGAGTTTGACACCCTTGTCCTTGGTGTCTGTCTTTGACAAGATCCAAAGTCATGTACCTGAGGCAGTCTGCATGCCCGAGTGCCGACGCTGCGTTTGGGGGTGGTAGCGGTGGCGGTGGCGGTGGGAGTGAGGGTGTGGGTTGGTTTGGAGGGCCCCTTCTCTGGCCTCTCAGGAAAGGCTCTCAGCGTCAGAGGTTTTGGAGGCAGCTGAGGAGCCAGAAACACATGTGCATAAATTAACTCACTGACTCATTAATTAACTCATGGACAATAACTGTGCACAGATGCTGTAGAACACATCTACTGTACATACAATCACCCACACTGTACGTACTACACACACACACTGCGAAACACATCCACACCCATGAAAAACACTCGCAATGTAAAACACAGACACACAACAGAAATTGTCACACCCACCCAAGAAGTACAGAAGTGAGACATATGAAACCAAGAACACACGCACACGCACGCGCACACGCACACGCACACACACACACACACACACACGCACACACTCACACGCACACGCAAGCGCACACCGCAGGCTGTAGGGCAGAGAGCCAGAGCCCTCTCACCACACAAAGGAAAGAGGAACGAGTGGTCAACCCTTACTGCCTCCTATTGACATTGCATAAGTGATACAGTCTGCCTCTCTCTGATCTCCAATAACAGGAACTAGACATTCACTGTCACGACTTTCATCAGTTTTGGACAACCTGCTCAGTATGGTGGCATGTCATGTCATGCATCTAGTATCTATCTATGTATATCTTTTACATCTTTTGCTGACTTTTATTTGCTGCAACGTCTTTTAACTCGTGTTGCTGACTTGTTTCTTTGTACTGTTTTACCACTTGTTTCTACAGCTGTGTAATGTGCCACTATTTTAAATTATGCACTGTAAAGTGTCCTTGGGTATCTTGAAAGAGGCGATACAATAAAATGTATTAATATTATCATTACTAGGGGAATGGATTGAGAATGAAAGCAGCTATGGTGGTATGAGCAGTAATGTGTCTGTCGTGGAATGTAATCGTACTGCATTCACAGGATTGGGAATAAATGCAACTGTCTTAGATTCCAAAATCAATCCATCAGCCTCAACAGCTGACTTCATAGTTCTACAAACAGTTGCAAGAACTCGGCCACATAACCTCATCCGTTTCAGGATATCGGGTCAACATGGTGGCATGCCATGAGTTTGTCATGGAATGTAATCGTCATCTGACAGATCACTGCATCCATAGAATTTAGAGAGAATGAAGGCAACTACTACGTACGTATATTAGATTCTAAAATCAACACAAACAGCTGACTTCATACATAGTACTACAAGCTCTTACAGGAGGTTTTACCACAAAATCACAGTGACGCCTTCATCAGTTTTGGTTTATCTGCTCAACATGGGGGGCATGTGATGGGACTGTCACGGAATATAATTGTTATAATTATAATTATATAATTGTCTGAATCCACAGAATTTAGAATGGCTGCAACTGTATTAGATTCCACAAACCCAACAACAGCAGCTGACTTCATAGTTCTAGAAACAGTTGAGATGGAGATTACTGTACGTTTCCTTCAAAATTGTGAAAAATAAATGAATCTTTGAAGGGACAGTCGTGGCCAAACGGTGAAGGAGATGGGTTTAGATCAGAGAGCTCGCAGGCTAAATCCCCATCCTTCAACTCCCTACCACACTACATGGCTGAGCTGTCCTTGAGCAAGGTACCTAACCCCATACTGCTCCAGGGACTGTAGCCAATACCCTGTAAATAACTTTATGCCATGTTGGATAAAAGCTTCAGCTAAGTGTAATGTAATGTAATGAAAGCACCATTTTGTACAGCTATTCAGTAGGACGGCATTGATGTCTTGCTGCCACTGACCGCTAGCTTCAAAGGCAATATTTATAGAGACAGCTGTGTTTTCTTGGGGCGTTCATAGACAGGGATTCATAGAAAGTTCTGGCTCATGCTTCTGGCTGTACTCACTTATCTCCGGAGCAACATGCTTCTATCAAGCAGGATTCTATCCTGAGCCAGCTCACTGCACTGACTACTCTCCACACTGCTCTGGGTGGCTTTCAAAAAGATTCCTTGACACACCATTGTCTCTAGACAATAGCTGCAAGCGAACATATTTACAAACGTATCATAGTGTGTGGAAGATCTGTATGTAAAGCTGCTGCCAATTGGGTCAAATATATAATTCTTGTGTTTATACACACACGCACACACACACACACGCACGCACACACACACGCACACACGCACGCACACACACACACACACACACACGCACACACACACGCGCCCACACACACACACCTACAATCTACACACTAACACAGAAACACATCTACACAAAGTAGTGTAGTGTGCAGTGTCTTCCATAGGCCTTCCCCAGTGACGTACGTACCTTGG